>NC_088685.1:199110746-199200746 GCF_028017835.1 Emys orbicularis
TCATGATACTATTAAGAGGTTATCCTTAGTTATAAAAAGACTCCAACACGCCTAGGAATGTGATCTCCTTTGCAGATAATTTTAAAGAATGTGGCATGCTCCTGCTTTGTCTGGGGAGAGTCATATTAGTGATCCCAAGAGAAAAAAATAACACAGATTTTAAAATGAAGATATTTAAAATGTGTAACATTTCAGTGTTACTGTAACCTAGCATTTTATGTTCATCCTATAAAGCTTAAATTAAGCCTCCTAGGAATGACTATGTAGCTCTTGCTGCTGGTTTTGTCTAAAAACAAAATACACTTTAAATGGAAATGTTACAGTACAAGAGTACACGTTAACACTCCATCATAATTGTACTCTCTATTTTCTCCCTTCATTTCAAAACATAGGCCCAGGGAAAGGATAATGGATCTTTAAATTCAAGCTCATCTGAAACGTAAACTTTCATAGCAAATAGCTATTGCTTATATAGCTGAATATAGTGACTGGCAGCAAATTCTTTTTTTTTTTTCTTGTCCATGTAACATTTTGAAATACTCATCAGTGTCAAGTGAAACTGCACGAAGCGCTGTTGCTATTCTAAATAAGGCAGAGCAATGTTAAGAAAAACGTCAAAAAAAATATCTCAATGGATTAAAATTACACTTCTGTACCATGTCAGTGCTGATGACAAACCTTAATGTTTTGCATAATTTCAAAGGATACTCTTCATAAAACATTCAATACATAAACAGGTTGTGGGGTTTTGTTTTCAACATCTAAGATCACAATTGATGGTAATAGGCAATATTAATTGTTCTTAAATCCTGTTATTCTTTAAAATGCATTTTGTGGTTACAGATTATAAATAAAATCAAAAGAAGCTGGGCTGCAGTTTCACACCAATATGCAACCTAGAAACAAAAAGCCATTTTCCAGTCTCTCTCTCTCTCTTTTCTTTTTAGTCACTTACACGTGTTTTCTGAATAAACTGGATTAACTGTATTTAAAACAGGAGATAAAGAGCAGATTTTTATTGCATTAAAACATTATTCAGGGTATCCACAATCTTATAAATACATTTATAGCTGGATCTAATCTTTCATATTTTTGGCATTTCATAGTTTAAGTAAAATAACCATATAGCAATAAAAATATGCAATGAGTAATTAATGGAGAAAATATTAAGACAAACAATATTTTGTAATATTTTCTGGCCAAATGTTGAAAACCTGCTGTGATGTTTTTGTTTTAGTTTTGCAACAGTATTATAAACCTATGATACAATTACTAATTTAACTGAGATATAGTTTATTACATTAGAATGGAAAAAATACAATGCATACAGCAAACAGAAGCTATATTAAAAAATCATGGCAATATTGTGATCAGAAGACCAAGGTTGATATCAGCTAAATTTCAATGTATTTTTTCAAAAACAGGTACCAAAAAAAAAAAAAATAGACAAATTTGCCTCTTAACCTTTAAAGATTTCCTGCTATTCCTGTATGTCCTTTATTACATTAATATTTTATTTAAATTACACCATTAACTGGATATGAATTTATCAAGAATACATATATTGATTTATAAAACAGTATCATTAATTATTATAATAGCTAGATGTAGCTGATATTACAAAGCCATTTAAAGGTTTTTAATATAACTTGGACATACATAGATAGATAGACATTATGGACAAGACTACAATTTAAACTGGCGACCAGCAGTTAATGAAATCCTTGATTTATATTCTAGTTTACAGATTGATTATATTGTTGCTTTGTAACATTATTTATATTATGTCATTTTTCAAAGGATGTCTTTTTTTAAAAAAAGCTAAATAAAATATTCAGTCAATTCTCCAAGCAGATTTTGTTTTCTATATTTTAAATGCTGGTGATAATAACTGGACTATATGAGTTTTTGAGACTTATCATTGCCACAGAAGAGTTGGTTATCCTGTTGGTAGCTCTGTTTGCATAGGCACAATTTCACATATTCATCTGCTTGAAATAAACAAAGGCTTTTTTTTCAATAGCATTAAGTTTATTTCATAAAACATACAATTAACAAAATGCCTTTCTGATGTAGATATTTTTAGACTTTTTATTTTTTTAAGGTGTGGGAGAAATGGGACTTACCCTAATGCTGCAAAGCAGGCAGTCACGGAGAACATTTGTGTTTAAAATGCAATCTGAAGAGAAAAAGAAGATGAAAAAATAAGGAATTATATAAACAAACAACAGTATGACACTTTCAAGTTACTTCTACAATGTTAATTGATTAATACATTGAAAGTATAAATCTTTTCACATTGTTCTTGAGGGGCTATGTCTCTTGACTCTTTATTTATATCACTTATTCTTGTCTGGCAACATATGTTACCGATTTATTATAGTATTTTACTGTTAGCTAGACAAATCTAAGGGCTAGCTGAAAAGGGTAGTTTCATCTGATGAGTTTAACAACAATTGCAGGGCATCCTTTAGGGTGAGCCAATAGGCTCTTTTGAAGCTATAATACTCACTATTAACCATTTTGATGCTGAAATATTTTTATTGCTGAAGTTTGGTCTTTCTACATGTGTGCCTCTTTTTGTTTCAAATATATACAAAACTACATATACATCATTGGTTGGCCAACATTCACCTAACAAATGGTTTTCCTGTATGTATCTCAGACCATCTTGCAAGTTATTGACATATATTAGAAGTTTGTATTGAAAAAAATAAGTATTCGGACCGATGGGAAACATATTTTAGTGAACAGTCGTCAACTAATTCTATACTGCATTACAAATGCAAACAAATATTAATTTGTGTTTAAGCACTCAAAATTTCTGTAGTATAGTTAGTTACTGACAATCAGAAAGAGAATTCTTAGACTTTTTTCCTACCAAGAATGCACCCTATAAAATGTAAATTTTTGAGTGGATGCACCAACAATTAAGAAAATCTTGAGTAAATTAATGGTCCAGCCAGGTTTGTGTTTTACTTCTACATGTAATGTTTAAATGACTTGTTCTGAAATAAAATATTGACTTTCCCAGCTTTGTTCTTTATTAATTTTGAATTGAAAGTAACACAAACAGCCTTGTTTCCGTGAGGAGAAATGTCTTCTTTCCTGTTCTGATTTTCAAAATGTCAGATTTTAACCATCACAGATAAGTTCATTTATTTATAAAAATTGAAATGAGCACTGATACATTAATAAATAACATTTCAGAGTCTTGGAGGAGGGGGGAACACTGTCTTCCTACAAAAAGAAATAAGATTGAAAAGTAACTGCTCCAAACTGGTTAACACAACTAGACTACCCTTTTTGATATTCAGATAAGAAGGGGTTTGACTCAAGGCCAAAATAAGCCTGAAAGTTTTTTCAGTGCTGAAACTCCATCTTGAATGTCTAGCAGCCAACAGGTTCCCAGCGCCTACCAGTTGTGTGGACATATTTACTAATAGCATATTACATCTGTAAATCTCAATCCCTGGCACCCAGAGATTAACTCAGTTCATTATACCTACCGATGTATTCTAGCATGGGATATATAAGATAACCACCGAGATGGGGGCATTGAGACCCTTGTAATACCAAGGAATGAAGGGATCAGATAAGGACAGACTTGTAACCTTCACTCCTTGTTCTTGGGGGTTAAATCAGATCCTTGGTGTTATATAAATCTACTGTAACTCTTTGTATTTTAATTTCCTTTGTATCTTTATAGCTCTAGTCTCAAAAACAGAAAAGCCCCTCACATAAAATTTTCATGAAAGTACATGATTAAAGTAGCTATGATCTAATGAATGTTAGTTAAATATAGCAAACGTAAATATGTTGGAATCATAAATAAATCCAACTAAATGCTTTAAAAAGGGAGTTTTGACTCAATAGATGACAGCAACTTTTCTCATGTCATTTGTGGATTCTTGACAAATTATCTCACAACATAGTATATTGGCATAGTAAGTGCTGTTTTAGTGGGTTGAGGTCATAAAAAATAGCTGATTTTCAAATGATAAGAGCTCATCTGTTATCAAATTATATTTATTTTTAATCATGAAAATGGCCAAACATTTCCATTATGGATAAAAGTCTTGTGGGAAATTACACACACTTATTTGAGTTGTAATAGTAGTGCAAAATCAGCTTTGAAATGGGCACCTTTTTAATGAAATTTCTGTAAATAGTCCATTTTTCCACCAAAAACTTTATTCATACCCCAGCTGACCTCATGCAATGACTTTCCACCTACATGGAATCTTTGCAATATAGGTCTAAGCTTCTAAAAACCAGTTCTTACCATGGAAACACTGAGAGTCATTTAACTGAAGTGGTACCATTAATATTGCTGTAATCAAGGGATTGAGGTCTTGATTTTATTTTTATTTTCATTTAGGCAAGTGTCACTAATGTTCTGGATAAATTTCAAAGGCTGTGGTTCAGTTAGGCTATTAGAACCTTGTGTTGCAATTATTACTCCTATTCAACTCTATATTTAAATATGCTTCTGGCAATCTCATGATTAAACTCCTGGGTTTTTTTGTTTAGGGATTTCTCGCTCACTCACTCACTCGCTTTCTGTTTTGTCCATCACCTTGGTTTCTTTCCCCTGTTTTGACCTGCACTTTTTCTGGATCAGACACTGGCAGGTTGAGAGGTAATAAGAACCAGATGGACATAGTGCAGAAATTGCCCAAATGGGTATGGGAATGTGGGGAGCTGTCAGGCATGCAGAGAAGCTGGAATTTTTCAGCAATAAAATGGGATTTATCACCACTCTACCACAGTCATTGCCGACAACCGTTTACCTTGACAGAAACCCCATTCCAATAGGCCACTCCGATGCAGATTTTTTTTCCCAAAGAGTGATGATTGGTATTTGTTCTAAGGCTCAAATGGCCTGCACTGAAGGTGAAGCATTAGGCCAAAGTCCTGTATTCCCTACTGAGGCAATGAACCTGCTAAAATAAGTTCCTTCCACAATAGCTGTGTAATTGAAACCAGAAAGTGAGAGAATTTGATAAATTGCTTGACCCTGAAGGAATGCTAAGGTCATAAATTTTCATTGCATTTCCCCCTCTTTTTAAAATTTTTTTAATATATTGATTAATTTAGTATTTGTATCAGAATTTCAACAAGTTTACAGATCATCATCAGCGGTTGCCTATTGGGAAAGGATGGGAACTTAACAATTAAAAAGGCCTAGTGGATTCCCACCTTACGTCTTCCCAAGATGGATCAGGGATACAAAGTATTAATGAATGGCAGTTCTCATGTATGGCATCTCAGGAATACACCACATAAACTGCTAACAATCTGAAATGGGAACTTTAGAAAGTGCAATCCATTAAAAAGATTGTAACAAAGAAATCACACTGTACTTCATGAATGATAAAGTGTAAAAAGGCTTGCAAATCACTTACAATGATCAAACATTCATTTCCACTCTTACCGTTTTTGTTCATGGTACCACAGAAGTTACGACAATTGCATTTTACCTTGAAATGATTGTCACTGGTATTATTAAATAAAACAATTTTCTTTTTTCTTTTCTTTTTTTAATTTTTTTTTTTTACCTCAGTAGCTTACTGTGGAACATATCAGCAAACTTCTTTGTACCTGCCACCCCCACTAAAAAGACAAGCTAAAATACCAGGCTAAGATAGAAATTGTGATACTGGACTGTACAATAGAACTATCTTTAAACTGTAGTAGTTTAATTTTTATAACTGCATTAATTGTGTTATATTATAGTAACTGGTCTTTATAATCTTGCTGCTTTCTCCTGGTTTAACTATAACATTTCAGTGGCAGTAATCCCACCATAGCACTTGGATAAAGCATTACACTTTACATAGCCATACATACTTAACCCAACATTCAGCAAGTTAAATAATCATTAGCACAGTAACCCATTGCTATCAAAAATGTCCTGGTCCTCTAAATTTTAAATTAATGGTCTGTCTTCCTAGCAGCGTATGTCTGGTTTTTGAACCACTTCAGCATGAAGTCAGGGACATTTTATCAGTACACATTAGACAACTTTTATTATTGACATTTCAAGATTAAAAAGTCACAGAGGGGAATAGTTGTTGCTGAATTGTTTCGTCTCTAAATCTCTGATTTTAAAACAATCCAGTCTGAGTGCTAATTATCAGCCAACATTACAGTGTACAAGCTGTAGGTATGTAGCGGGGTTGGTGTGCTTTGAAAAGTTTTTTCTTCCAAAACCAAGTAAATAAGATGATGGGGGGAAAGTTATAAGATGCTTTTTGTAAAATGTCAGCTAAAGGAGAGTGAATAATTTATATTTGTATACTCCACTTTCATTTAATTTAAAAAAAAAGGAAGTTTGCCATTTATATATATATATGTATGTGTTTCCCCTTTGAGAGTTCCAATTTTTTTATATTGTAACTGTTTATTTTGGGGCCAAAAATCTCCCCCCCCCCTTTAAATGAAGAAGTAGGGGTTTTGGTCATAAAAATTCTTAAAACAGTTATTTCTACAGAGAATGAAGAAATATCAGCTCTGTTTGCAACTGGAGAGGAAAAAAGATAAAAACTTGGAATATAACCTAAAAATGCAAAGTAAAATGACATATTAAAATGAGAATTTTCATATGTTACTGTATAAATATTTTAATAAAAGTTCTAAACTAATGCGCACCCTGTCCGCTTTTATAAAAGAGAAACATTATGATGTGCAAGTGATGCAGCTTAGATGTAAATTTCTGGCTTGGGTTTTTCACCATTAAAATGTTTCTTCATGCTTCCACTCAGGAATTTTGTTGCAGAGCCACTTCAGACCAAAAAAGTATAAATCTCATAAGTATAAATAAAATATGAACAGAAAATGGCTTCAATCACTAATATTTTTGCAAACTAATGTTCGGCTGATGCAACTCAATTTTATTTTGCATCACATTAGTGTCATAATGGTAATGACTGGCCTTTATTCACTAACAGTTTGAGTCAGCACTTTGAGACATTTTTCAAATTAGGTCATACTGCAAATTTGTGGCTGATACAAAGGTTGATTAAGAGAGCTGCACGATTTTAAAGTGATGTTGTGTGAGGAGAATTAAGTTCTGTGTGATAGTTCTGGGAAATGGGAGCCACCATAAGTAAGGAGAAATAATGTATGGCCAATAGGGGGGAGAACATATTTCCACAGAGTGCTTGAAGTAATACTCATTTACAATTTAACAAAGTCCTCTCTCTCCTCTGGAAGAATTGTATTATGGATCTTGAAAACAAGCAATGAATTACAATGAAGACACAGAGAGGTGATCCCTGCTCTTGTTTCAGCGAAAGTCAGTTCTCTTCTTTTATGTTTCTTTGATCTTGTCAGTAAAGACAAATTCTTTTTTTTTCCTAGAGACTTGTCTTTATGAAGCTAAAATGATCCCATGTCACAACGAGACCATTAACCCATAATGTAACAAGTCCGAGGTGAGGCTAAATTGCTGCGTAAGCTAATGCTGAAAAATTATTGGACAGATTTTCAGAAGTGATCAGCTCCTAGTTAGACACCTAAATGAAGTACTCAGCAGCTCCTGCAGTCCTCAGGGGGTTTACTACAAAAGAAACTAAGAAAATAGGAGCGACTGGGTGCTGAGCACCTTTGACAATCTGGCCACTTCATTTTGGTGCCTAAGTGGGAACTGAGCTGAGCTCTTGTGAAAACCTGTTTAAAGGAATAACACTGCAGCTGTTGTTGTGAGGCCACAATACTAAAATTGCACAGCAGTTGGGTTTTTATTTTTAAACTCTGTTTTTGCAGGGAATCAATAACAACCTGTGAGAGGCAGAGTCCCTCTTAATTGGATGTAAGTGGATGAAAGTCAAACCAGGGGAAAAAAAGTTGGCAGTTAAGTCATTAGTTCACTTGACAAGGCAAAAAGCTATTATTAGCCGTTATGTTTGCTTCACGCATTAGGCTCAAAAGAAGCAACTATTGGAGTCTGATCAGTTACACCAAAGAAAAACACTAAAACGAGGATTTACTTTGGTGAAATTGAGATCAGAATCCCCTGTGTAACTCATCTATATTTATTTTTACTTTGGTATCTTAAAGATCTAGCAAAACCGAAATGAAATGGAAATGATTTTTAAAATCTGATCTGAAAGAGAGAATCTGTTGCTACAGGACTATCCTTGAAGACTAGTGAGCTGTTCCATGTTCTGTTTTTTACATTATCCTTAGTGTCTTTGTACTAAAGTCCCTGAACTTGTATTTGTGACACAGGCAGCTGACTTTATGTTTTGATGTTGTGCTCACCCACAGACTTTTCCATTCTCCATATGTTTCTGGATTCAGTCACTTCACCCACAGGCCTGTTTGACAGTAAAACACCTCAGATCCCTCAGAATGGCAAAGTCCATTTTATTCCCAGTCACTTTCAATTTGCATCTAGTGTTTCTCTGAAGGTTTTAGCAAATGTGATTTCTGGGACCAAAAATAAAGGAGGGGGAAAGTAGCAGGCAGACCACAAATGTGAAGGTGGCATAATCCAAAAAAGAGGTCTCTGTAAGTGGTATTTTCGAAAAGTACCCAATTAGGAACATGACTCTCTAATAGCCATAATTGTTTTCAGTATTTAGAGGTATGTTTACACTTTCACCAACTTAAGCTTTTCATCAGAGTAAAAGGAAAATGATCTTTAAATTTTAAAAATAATATAAAGTGTAAACTGGTTTTAAATCTTTTAAAAAATTATTTATTTTTCCTCTTTTATCAAAACAAATCTCTCTTTGGGGCTGATCCTACAGAACTTATTCAAGCAAATCTCCCACCGATTCACTAGGAGTTGTGCAAAAGTATATGCTGCAGCTCAGCAATATTGCCAATCCAAAATCTTCAAAAATCATGAATCAGGCCTCAAAACTCATGAGATTGTTTTAAGCCAATCATGAGAATTTAAAAATAATAATAATAATAAATTTGGGGCTCCTTTGATTTGCCTTGTGCTTTCTGAACTTTAAGGGTGCATTTGGGCCTGTTTCCAGGCTAGTCTTTGTGCCATCACTTACATAGTTTTTTAAAACATAAAAGCTGAGATTGTCACAAACACTTGGCCCCAGAAACCGGAGCTATCAGGAAAAACAGCAAATCATAGAATCATAAAATATCAGGGTTGGAAGGGACCTCAGGAGGTCATCTAGTCCAACCCCCTGCTCAAAGCAGGACCAGTCCCCAACTAAATCATCCCAGCCAGGGCTTGGTCAAGCCTGACCTTAAAAACCTCTAAGGAAGGAGATTCCACCACCACCCTAGGTAACCCATTCCAGTGCTCTCTGAATGGGCAACATAGGATCAGGCCACTTGGCTTGTTATTGATTGCTGTAAATCACTGGTTTGGTTTGGTTTGAGAAAGAGCCTAATCTTGTCTATTATAGCTACCACTTCTTTAACTCTAGCATTTGTTTTTAGTTCTGGAGGCCCTCGGTTCAATCACCACGAAGACGTTCCTTACAGGTGTACGTCCAGTTGGAATATTTGAATATGCAAATTTAAAATTAGCTTCTGCAAATATTCAGACATGAAACTTTGTGCCAGTAAATGTGACGTACATGGATGTTCATGGAAAATGAACACAAAGGGCCATAGGCAGAGTCAACCTGATTATACATGTCGTACTGCAGGGGCCATTCCTTATTAGCCATACCAAGCAAAGGGTTTTAAAATAATCATTTTGAAGGCCAAACTAAAAAGTAACCATCCTCTTACACAGGCTGGCTCAATTTAAAGAAAAGATTCACATTCACCACAGCCCCTTGGTATTTCTCTGGCCAGACCTCCCCTTGCGTGAGAGCGTCTGGCATGCAGAATCTCAGATAGTAGCACAAAGAAGAGCAAACCCAGTTTGACTTTCAAACTCCAGTTTGAGTTTATTATAAGGCTGTCAGTTGGGAGAAAAATCTAAACTGGGACACCTCAACCTGGAAGTCTCTGAGCTCAGAGTAACATGGAACCTTACAACGACATTCGCACGGGTTGGCTTTTAAGAGTTTTAACTGCGCCTTGGGTGAAATTCACACTTGCACCTGGCCTACAGGAGACTGAAATCATCATTCTGCAGGCCATCTCCATTGGAGCAAATATCCCCGGGGCCCACACTTACTGACTTTACATCACAGAAGGGTCAACCCTGCTGCTAGGCCAGGGCTTTAAAGTAAATTTGGTTGATCTTTCCATAATTTGGGCCAGATTGTAGCCAGTTTCATCACAGGTGTGCAAGGTTGGAGGAGAGCACTTAAGAATTTCCACCCCTCATCCCTGCCCTTGTTCAGGGGCCCTGAGCAAAAGGTTTATCACCTGTTAGCATCCATGAAGTACGATCCACCTTAAAACGGGGAGGAGGAGGTAGCCATTAGTTCATCACACGCAGGGCAGTGAAGCTAGCCAGTTGCACAGTGCAAGTACTATCCCTTTAAGAGGTGAAGCAGCAAGTGTGCTTTCCTGACACACTCCCTGAGACTTAGCACCTCCAAGAACGCCCTTTGGGATAGGGCGGCCCCAATCACAGCATTTGGGCCAATGGCTCAGAGGCAGGACGTAGGCCTTGAGCAGCTACCAGGAGGCATTGTTCAACAACTGAGATGTTGAACTGGGGGCAGCCAGTTTCCTTCACCAGCTCAATTGAGTAGGTGAGAAAAGCATCTAGTTAGCTAAATTTATTAATATGCTTTTTTTCAGGATACAGCTACATTATGGAGGTGAAACATGACTTTTGATGATCAAGCATGCAGTGATTAAATAAGGTTAATCCTCATTTTATATGCTAATAGGATATTTATAATCTCAACTGCGTATCCCATTTAGCTATTTTATTCTCTGTTGTTAAGAAAGTATTTCTTATTAGTGAAAGAGAATACCCCTACGTTCACTGCAGATGCTATTTTAATTGGGCTCAAGTGCATTGTGTGTAATTAGTCCACTTCTTTAATATTTCATCTATAATTACACTATGAGCAATGTGCTTAAATTTCATAAAGGCTGCCAGTTAAATTTTTTTTTAAGAACTAATGAATTAATTGGTGACCTTTCATGGGTACCTGATGATTCGAACTTAAATCTAGCCCTGGCCAGAAGAGTCACATTTTCAAAATGGCTACTGAATTTTGAATGCCCAGTCTGAGATACAATTGGGTCTGATTTCTACAAGAGCTAAGCACCCTCAGCGCTTATTAGCTTCAACAGAAGTTGTTGGGGCTCAGCACATTTAAAAAATCAGGCCTAAGGTGTCTTACTTTGGACACCACAATCAGTGGCCACTTTAGCAAACGTTGGTTGTAATGGATGACTGAAAAGGGTGAAAATGAAGCAAACATGATGCTTCATTCCAGCTCACTGTCATCCAACGAATAAACCAGTCAAGTGGTGCAGTTATTTGAAAAAGGGCAAAGATTTGGCATATTGTGAAACTGAAAGTACTTCTGTGCCACACGATGATAACAGTATTGCCACCTTAAAAAAAAACGTCTGCTCTGGATGTGGTGCAGTAGACAAATGTGCCATCATCCTGCCAACGTAACGAAAAGTGTGAAGATCTGCCCTGAAAAGAGAAAGTTGAGGGGTGACTTGATTACAGTCTATAAGTACTTACCTGGGAAACAAATATTTGATCCTCAGTTCTTCAATCTAGCAGAGAAAGATATAATACAATCCAGTGGTGGAAGATGAAGCTAATCAAATTCAGCCTTGCTATAGGGTGTCAACTTTTAACAGTGAGGGTAATTAACCATTGGAACAATTTACCAAGGACCAGGTCCACCACCGGCAATTTATAAATCAAGTTTGGATGTTTTTCTAAAATATTTTGTTCTAAGTATTATTTTGGGGAAGTTCTCTGGCCTGTGATATACAGCAGGTCAGACTAGATGAGCACAATGATCCCTTCTGGCCTTGGAATCTATGACTCTGTGAAAGTGCAGGGTTCCACCAGGTTTGTCTTGCAATTATTTACAAATCACAGTTGCTCAGTGGCAAGGTTTCCCTAGCCCATATTTGTGTTTCCCCCAGCAGAGGGCCAAGCCAGGGCTTTCCCTGTTCAGAAGAGCCCTCTGAGCAGGCACAGCAGTAAACAGGGCAGAGGTGCCTCCTCTGAAGATGACAGTGCCCCCTTTGGATTGGAGGGGCAGTGCCCCCCCTTTGACTGCTCAAAACACAGATTAGTAAGTGGGCTAGCTAGTCACCCACAGAAAACAGGTGAAGACCCCCAGCTCGTCTCTCTACCCCAAAGACCTACAGTGGTATTGTCCTGGGGAGAGGTGGGGCTGGAGCAGCAGCAGGGGGTTGGAAGAACTAGGGAAGAGTGGGCTGTAGTGAAACCCTGGGTCTCTTGGGTTGAACACATGCAGTGTAGGAACGAGTAACTGTTCCTCCCTCCCCCTCCCAACTCATTCTATTAAAGGGCCAGCACCGTTTCTCTTTGGTGACAGGCTCTTCCCCCAGTTGTGCATGAGATCCCAGCTATCATTCAGGAAGGAGTGACACCTGCCTCTCTGCTGGGGGAAACCCAAGTCACTTCCAGCCTGGTTGGGACATAAAACTGGCTCTCCCTCCCCATCATTGACTCCTGATTTCTCACGTCCATTTGCAGACTACATATACATGCATTTTATTTGTCAAAACAAATACGTCCACAAAAGTCTATTTGAAGTACAACAATAATGCCAGCAAAACAGCATTTGTGAGGAACCCTATAATAATAAAGCGCCTTCCTTATTCTGAGTGATACTTATTCACCAGAATAATCCCACTGAATTCCTTGGGCCTTTCACAGGCACTGGTGTAAAATGGGAATAACTCCACTGATGTCGATGGCATTATGTTGGCAAGAGGATAGTCCCACCCAGTGGGACTACTCGGGTGGCAGCATCGGGTCCAGGATGCTTGTGCATGCACAAGAGAGGTAAATATTTTATTACGTGTAGTACAGAAGTACCTAGGGCGTCCCAGTCCTGGACCAGTGCCGCAGTGTGCTATGCACTGTACGAACAAAGAGATGGTCCCTGCCCTGAAGAGTTTACAATGTGCGTGTAAGACAAGAGACAACAGATGGATAAACAGACAGCAGGCACACAAGGAAACAACGGAATAATACTGATCAGCCCAATAAGCAGTGATCACTCTGAGAAAATAATTTCAAAGGACCTGTGAATCCTTATGGACAAAGATGAAATAATATCTGACAATGTCCTTTCAGTAGCTATAAGGGTGTGAAAATAGTGCTTAATGCCAAGACAAATGAGCCTTACACACCAATTCCTAACTTATGCCATTGAATCTATGGGACGTATTCGAAGGGGTCTCAACACTACATGATCCTGACAGTGTCAGGAGTCAAGGATGGGCTGTCAACTTTCATTTTTAATTTCTCAGCATTTGTCATTTTTGGTCACGTTATTTAAAAAACCCTTTGTTACAAAATGGTTCCTTTCACCCAAGCAGCCAAATCCTGCTCATTTGCACCAGCATAAATTCCACTGACTTCAGTGGGGTTATTCTCCATTTATGCCAATTCAACTTGGGTATGTCTACACTGCAATTCAACACCTGTGGCTGGCCTTTGTCAGCTGACTCAGACTCCAGCCCGAGCCCAAACATCCACACTGCAATTTTACAGCCCCATAGCCCAAGCCCTGTGAGCCCAAGTACGCTGACACGGGCCAGTTGCAGGTGTCTACCTGCAGTGTAGACAGACCGTGAGGTGCCTTAAGCAACCTCTTGAAAATTCTCCCTTTGTAGGAGGTATCCCCAGGTTACATACTTCACCTGGGGTTGCAGTTTTACCACACTCCTAATGTCTCTAGAGGAGGAAAAGGTGGCCCAGCTGGAATGCCATTGTGCTCACTTTATCCAGCACTGCTGGGCTGACCCTATGGGGCCACAGGCTTCTGAGTCATATAAATTCTGCAAGGTGTCAAACTGACTCCTTCCCCCCAGGGTGGGGGAAGTACAAAGCCGCCTTTGTCCCTCTCCCCACTCCTATACCAAAGCACAGCTCAGC
The DNA here is from genome assembly GCF_028017835.1 of Emys orbicularis. Lineage (NCBI taxonomy): Eukaryota > Metazoa > Chordata > Testudines > Emydidae > Emys > Emys orbicularis. Next base: position 199,124,749 of record NC_088685.1, read on the forward strand.
TGAAGCAGAGAATCTGGGCCAGAATTTGGCCTGAGGTAACAATACACCATCAGAAGAAGTGAAGGGGACTTTTCTCCTGGCTGTAGTTGGTTCATGGCTAAGAAAGTCTTCCATTTTCAAACGATTGTCCCTTGCATCCCACCCTCCCCCTTCACAACCAGCAAATGAATGCCTACAGGGGTTTTGTGCATGCGGTCAACAATGCTGCAACACTCATCCTCCCAGTTTTGGGGATCCTATATTCTATATTTATCCTGCTGTATTATTAGTCATACAATTCACCTAGTGCAGAGTGACTTGCATGCAGTCCTCAAGAATGAAGCTTTTACCAGTTGACTATTTTTTTTAACCAGAACCCGTTTTAGTAGGAAAGGGAAAACCAAAGGGAAATTATTGCTATTTTAGACAGCAGCATAAATTTTCTTCCTATTTTTAACCTAGCTTTTAATTTAATAAGTTTTATGACCCTTATATTAAGTACATATGTTTTACAAGACATTGTGTCCCTTGAGTCACCCTGAATTTGCTCTGCTAGAGCAGAGTTAAATGAATGAATATTGTGTTTCTGATTTCAGTTCACCCCTTATTTGATCTTTATATCTTCAGTAAACCTGACTAGAAGTAGGGACAACCGCACTCCGAGGTGCTCCAAAGCTGTGTTTGGGGGCTGTCTATTGTTCTTTAAGAGGGAATTTATAAATTGGTATTCTCTTATGGGAGCCTGCTGCAGAACCACCAGATTTCAGATATTATTTACAAGAAATAAATAGTGAAACCAATAATTATCTTTGAAATTATTGTATTACTGAATTTAAAACGCAAACAACTTTTGAAAAAAATCATATGCTCATTTAAAAGGAGTAGGGCCAAGTATTTTTTAATATCTCTTAAAATCCTTTTTGACCAGTATTGTTCATTAGGAGCCTGGAAAGAAGCCTGTTTCCTTACTAAAAAAGAATTTCATCCATCAAGCACATACACTGCTATGTTACTGTAGAGTCATTAACAAATGCAAAATGGTTTGTTTTCTTTTCTGAAAAGAAAAATGTTTAACACACACAAAAAGAGGGACGAATCCTGCATTCCTGGTGAATGCAACATTCTCACGGAGGTCAATGGGAGTGTGGGCCACTGAAGGAATGCAGAATCATGCCCATAAAAATTTCATGAGTGTTGCAAATGGAGTATATGCAAATTAGAAAATTAATCATATTACTTTGAGCAGGTCCCTTTAAGATGCTAACCCCATAATAATCATACTCTGTAGGGAAAAGAAAAATGGTGCAACATCATTCTTTTTTGGATGGGTTTATGCTGTTTATTTAAGTAATGTGAAATGTACTGTTGCAACTTTGTCCTATAGGTTTGCAGCAGTGGCAAATTTAAAGATTATAAAGGTGTATTTATTCCATGCTGGAAAGCATGAGCTATTGATTTGCTGCATATCAACCTAAAGTACCTTTTTAATATATTACTATTAGCTTAGAAGGGTGTTTTATAAATTGGGTGGTTCTAATTTGATTTGAGTACTGGCTCTTAGTGACTTGCCAAAGTTCAGTAAATAAGCGGAGTATAGTATATGCACTTTATCTCTGTGTATTAGCTATGACATAAACACGGGGGGGGGGAGTCAAATTTTATACATCAGAAACTGGGTTTGTTGCCAGACATTATAACTTTGCGTATTTAATCTAACTGATGTATGTTAAAATAGGAAACCAAATTCAATGAGCTGTTTGTTTCTTTTCTACAAATACACTTACATCAATGACCTCTGAGGACATGACCTTAAAATGTAACTAGATGTTTAAAAGAACCTCAAAGATCTGCCTAAGACATTAATGTTTGTGTCAAAGGGCAATATACAACCATGTATATATTCAGCTGTCTATATGTCGACGGCTATATTTTTATTGTTACAGGAAACCATCCAACATCCCAAACAGGAAAATTACCAGGTTTTTTGGGGTGAGGAGAAGGGGCAATGGTCTCTTTTAAGACTGATGGCATGACTTTAGGTTAGAGCATATTTTAACTCTATTTAGTAAACACTTTGGCACCTTGTATATGTTTTCTAAACGCTAAGCCTTGTTTGGGAGCATAAAGCTGCTGGTCAGTCACTAACAGTTGTGAATTATGGTGTGCCAGGTTGCACAGTGCTGGTTTGGATAGAGCATTGGCATTAGGCTCCAAAACACAAGGAACAACAATTTTAGCCAGTCACAGGGAACTCCTGGTCACCTCCCAAGGGACAAATTGATGTCAAGTTCTGCTGTCTGTCAGGATTAAGTGCCTGTTTGCTTTTTCACTAACATGTGGTTTGAGAACAAAGCAGCTCAAATCTCCTCAATTCCTAACAAAGCATCTCAAATTGCTGAGTAAAATTCCTTAATCCTCCATCTTAATCTGAAAACACCAGCACCACATGGTAACACCGAGGTCTCTCTTTGTCCGCGGTAAAGTACCATTAACAGAGATGTTTGGTTTTGAGCAAACTTATTCTTCAACAGCGTATTATCGGAACGGAACTCCAGGTGCTTTGTTCTCAGACCAGTTCTTTCCTAATCATTTTTCTTCCTTATCTGCTCCTTTTTAAACAAGAAACCAAGTACAAAGCATGGAGCGAATAAACTTGCATAGTTTTTCAGGACCTTGAACACTGGGCCGGGTGGGAAACAAGGTGAACTTTTCAATCATAAGCACACATAGGCTGGCATTAATCAGTCATTTGCATTATTTGTTGATTATATACTTCAGTTGTAGGGCCAAAAAGGACAATGGCATTGAAATGGTAATACGTATTTCTACCAATGTAAGTAAGCAAATCGTGTCTATAGGGTAATATTAAACCAAAATGTCTGTTTCAAAACTACCTGCATGAAAAGGGTAATTGTGTTATAAACTGGCACGCCTTCTGCACAATAAAGGAAACACATACACCAGACAATTTAAAACACTGTACATTTGCATACATCATTTCCATATTGAAGCAAGATCTCTGCATGTCCCAATGTGTTGTGGCTCTCATTTGCCAACAATAGTGCATGCTGGACTCGACAAGAAAAGTTGTAGACATCTCTACTTCCTCTGTTGTGATTGTACTTCAACCCTGCATCTAAAAGGTTTTTATTGCAGTTATTTGAATTTTATTCTACAGTTTTAGTCATCTCTCTCCTATCTTTCGTCAAGGGCATGTTGTAAAATGTGGGGAAATGGAGGAGAACAAGAGTGTTCAGGATCCTCCTGATGGTTTGCATAGTATTTACCTTGTTTCTCTTCCTCTTTTCTAATGTCCATCACTTTCCTTATAGGTTAGTAGTGGGGGCACATGAAATGAAAGTCTCCATCTATCATTGCCTTGGGCTGGACTCATTCCTGATGACCTCATGCTCTACATTTTTCACTGCCGTGTTCCCCAGTTTAGAACCATAGTGAAGTTTGTTCAAGCTCCACTTTAATAGACCAGCTCCAAAGGGTGAAATCCTGGACCTATTTAAATCATTGGGAAGTTTGGATTGATTTCAGTGGAGCTGGGAATTTTACTCTGAGAGAGAGTGAGGAAGTTTGACTGGGAACAAGACAGACAGGAGCTACAGCTTAGGATTCTGACACCTCTGGGCTGAAGAGCATAATAGGACAACCAGGTCAAAGGCAGTACAGAGGCATCCTTAAACGCTTAGAGAACCCTTTCAAAGATATGTTAAGACACTCAGACTGAAAAGCCTTATAAGTAAGAAGGACATAGTTCTAGCAGGACCTCAATCAAACCAAATTTTGAGAAAACAGGCCAATTTTTAACAGCTCCGCCTCTTGGGAACACAAGCCTGGGAGGAAGGGCTAAATTCAGGCACATGTCCTTTATAGCCCCATATAGGGACGAACAAAAATGTTCTGTCCATCAGAAAAGTCACTCGTTAAAAATAAGGATCAGAATGAAATTATGCTAGAACTCAAATGGGAAAAGTAAATCTGTTCTGAAAGTTCAAATGGAAACTAGAAATGGGCCAAAAACACAGACGTTGGGTTCAGCTCCAGGTCACAGCATATCTGAAGTTTGGGACTATTTTGATTCCATAAGTCCCGTCACCCCCCCCTCCCCTCCCCGCCCCCAGATACTTATAATAACCCACATAATTCAGTTCTGGATCCAAATTCTCCAAAATTCTGCAGTGTTTAACTGCAGGGGGCAGGAGTTTGATTTAGGCCCATCTCCAGTATAAATTAGACACTTTTGGGGTGTGGTCAAATCTTTTAGATCTGGTCTTCTTGCAGATGAGAGTGCTAAGATGCTCACAACTAGAGATTTTTCATTCTGTGCAAATTCACAAATTGGATATAAGGTGGAATTTCATGTTTTCATCAAAAACCACAACATTCTGGCCACAACTGGTGAACTTTTTGTTCCTGTGGGGAAAGCCTTAATTGTTGTGTTTGCCCCAAAATGGAAAGGGGCTGTTTTCACAGTGGACACAGACTTTTTATTTTTTTCACATGCAAACTCTCCATTTTCTGCTTCCTGTTTGTTTCCATAGAAAACAAACTTCTTCATACTTGCCTTGCATTTTCTTTCCTAGTCCTCCTGGCCAGACTGACCTGTGCTGCTCTCTCATGCTCAGATGTCAGGCATCAGCAAGAAATCAGAGTGAGGGAAACTTCTGGTGCACTTTCTATAGCTCACCATCCAATCAGACCCTAGTAGAGACTTAAATAGGACCTGACATGCAAAATAGCTCAAAGTTATAATTAGTAAGAGTCAACTGGAGAACATAACTCATTCATAGGCTATTTATACACAGCTCAGAATAGATAGGCAGGACAGTCCAGACAGGTGGATATGAACACACACAAAAGGCATTTGCAGGTAATTCTTTTTTTTTCCCTATGTCCTTATGTGGATGGTGTGATTATTTGAGGCAGAGCAAAAAGGATCACTACAGCACCACCTCTCAAAGGACCACACAGCCAAAGGCTGCAACTTCAGAAAGAAAAAGAAGTATCCCATCTCTAATGTTTGGAAAAGAAATGCATGGACAACCATCCTACTGCCCTGCAAATGTATTCCTCCAAGTCTTCCCCCTTTATCTGTTCAGGATGAAGCAACGGCTCTTGTGGAATGGGATCAAAGAGCAAAGGGACCCAGAACCCCTTCTAAGCTATACACACTTCCAAAAATGCCATACAGGTTTTTAGGGCCTTGCCCCTTTCCTAACTTCATTGAATAACAAATATGAACTCCTTGCATCTGTCAAACTAAAAGGCTTGGGCCCTTCTGTCAGACAAAGAATGCTAGAGCTTTCCCCTGCCCTGGGATGGGAAAGGACAAATCCTGGGGGAATTAATCTCTTGACTTAAATGACTAGAGGGTTCTTCCAGTAAAACATGAGGAAGCATGCACAGGACAGCCTTGTCCCAGAGAAAAACCGCAAAAGGGGAGTTGTGGGATAATGCAGTCGTCTCTGACTATCCTCGATGACAAGATAGCTGCAAGCAATACTACCTTTAAGGTTAAAAAGGAGAAAAGAGTTTGAAAGGAGATAGTCAAAGCTATGTCAGAACTAAAGCATGTTAACTACAGAGGGACATGACTGATCTCACAGGGACCCTAGCTAGGCCAAAGTCTTGAAAAAATAGATTACTTTGGAATGGAATCTTATAGGAAACCTTTTAACATTACTCCCATGGGCAATAAGGCTGCACACTTGACCTATGAGCTAATGGCAGCCCTTTATCAAATCACTCCTGAAGAAATGCTAAGAGAGTTGAAATAGAACTTGGTAGACAAAATCCCCCTGCTAAGTCACCAATGTGGAAAAAGCCACCAGGTTATGTAATATACACATAAAGTAGACCCCTTCTTCACTGAAGAAGGGTAAGCACCATTTTACCCAGTAAGCCTCTGACTTCCAGATTCTGCCTTTCTTAACCCAAGTGATAAGAGCTACTGGCCTTGATTCTCTCATTTGTGCCAATGGAAATCAGGAATAACTCTACTGAAGTCACTCGAGTTACACTGGTGTGAGATCAGCATTAGCCTCAATGTCTGGGGTAAGAGAATGAGGAGAAATGGCTTATGTATCGGTATCTGTATTTCATCTGCAAAGTATTACTGGTGTAGCCATGAGGGGCTCTGTCTCTGACCTGCCAGATATTTCTGACCATAGGTATTGAGATACCAGATGTCCTGGAGAAGAGAGACACCAGATTCTCGGTCCATGGAATCAAAAGTGCAGCTACTCCAGAGCTCCAGTGCATCTTGCCATCAGAATGGTAACATTTTCAAACCACTTTTCAAAAGGATGAGTGACTGCACTAGGTGCATGGCCCAGAGATGTCATTCCTGGTAGCAACTACAAAATCTTGGTAGCTTTCTATTTTCCTGAATGGAGAACAAGTCCACCACTGGGTCTTCCCATCTCTGCACCAGAAGAATGGATGAATGGATGAAAGGGCTGACGGCTGACATCCTGCCAGCTAAAAGGTCTGATGTGTTTCATATTACTTTCTGCATGGTGACAGGGCCTTCTTTAAGATGGTGAGACCTGGTTCCCTTTACTCCTTCATTCTACCACAGAAGAGTTTTCTTTCCTTAAAACAATCTCCTGGACTTGTATTAGGAGTCAAAAGTACTGAAGGTCCACAGACCACACGCTGTTCTCAGTTCCAGTACACTAATATGGTGCTTCTTTTCAGAAGGTAATGGTCCCACCCCCAACCCAATAAAAGATATGACTTCTGAAGAAGACAGACATCATATGCAGAAACGTTAGTGCCCTGCCTTAGAAAGAAAACACACTGCCAGTCTAGGGCTGAGTGGGAAACAGCAAACTCTGGTTTTGGTTGACTACTAGGCCTTATTAGAGCATTGTGAGAGAGGCTGTTCTGCTGGCCCCACGTAAGGTGCTCAAATCAGTCCTAGCTAGCCTAGCTAGGGCCCCTTTTTCATTGTCCACTTTTTTTTAGAACACGTGCACCATGGTGTCAGAACCTTTGACTTTGATGTGGCTAGTGCCACGCCATATCCAAAACCTTTGGGGCAAAGACTAACAGTCAAATGATAGGAAATCATAACTGATAAAACACACACAAGTCCCTATGTCAGCTGCAGCATTTTATAGCCCATGGGTGAGAAATAAGCCAAGGCTTGGTATCTGCTGCTTCATTCTATGATATAACTTTCAATCATGCTAATTAAATTAATATGGCCTGTGCTAATGAAAACCACAAAATACTATTTTTGTGTCTTCCAGAACATACATTTTAATAATACCAACTTGTCATGTTGATGTGCCTTTCTGCACCAAATATAAGCAATGTAAATGTATCTAACAATCCTTTCATCATAACAAAGGAAACACTATATAGGCAGCCGACTGAACACACACAGGTTTATTTAAGCAGCAAGCAAGCTTGAGAATTAGTTCTCCCTACTAGATTCAATGAGCCTTCTGCAATGTTACTCCTTTCTCATTTTTTTTCTCTCTCTTTTTTTAAAGTATATTTTCATCTTTTTTTTTAGACCTTGTTTGATTAGCCATCCAGGAAATGTTTAAATTACAAAATCATAAGGTTTAAAAGATTTATAGATCAAATTATATGAACCTAATGCAATATGCCAGGCATACGGAAATTAGAAGTCTTTATATTATATTTTGATTATTAAATTGCTCCCTTTATACTATTTAGTTTGTTTGCAACAGTAAGCCTTTTGCTGTCTGATGTCGGAACCCTCAGAGTAACCAAGCAAAAACAAATGACTTAGTCCTTGGTTCAAAGAAATAATGGGTTACTAGCATAATTAATTTTATGTTTAATTACTGTAGAATGAAACAATTCAACAATATCCGATCAATCCTTAGAATGACAGAACAGAAGGTCAGCAGTTGCTTTGTTTTGAAAGAGAAATTTATGTCAGGTTCTCTTTTATGTGCTGGAGAAAGAAATGGGATAAAAGTGGTCAAGCAAACATTAATTAATTGTATAAATGTAATCCTGTTGCCATGCTAAATCACAGACTCTGGGCACAGTCCTCAAAACACTGGACATGCATCAGTTAAGAATTTCTAGTGATGGTTTCCTCCATTTAAAAAAAATTGAAGCCTTAAAACTGAATGTGAATATTTTAGGGTTGGTTTATTAAGTAGCATTCAGAGGCCTATTTGAAATAAGTTGATGGATTCAGTCCAGTTCCTGCAGGAGGCACATCTAGATCACAAAATCCACCATTACCACTGGCACTATTTAACCCCTTGCTGTCAAGTCTCAGCAGAGAAGAGAGAGAGAGAGCAAGAGATGGCTTGTGGTACTGTAAAGCCTGCTGCTTCTGCCCCCTCTACCTCCCACATTTAGAAGCCCAAAAAATATAGTGGAGAGTTTTAAACAGGCAAATGAAAAATAGTTTCCCTTCCCCTCTCAATTAATCAGTAGTCAATGTTGCCAGCTCTCCCAATTTTGTCATAAGTCTTAACATATTTGGTATTTTTCTTAAAGCCCTAGCTCGTGGAGTCATGTGATTATGTGTTAAAGACAGATTCCTGCCCCCATGAAGGCATGCATTGCTATGCCCTAGAGGCTCATCTGAAAGTTCCAGTCACTTGTCAGGTGTTGCTGGTTAGCTGTTAGGGATTGTGAATCCTCTGACCCAGTGCGACTGATGGGTTCAGCATTCCATATGACATGATCTGGCACTCTGGCCATGTCAGCCTCCTCTTCAAATCCCTCCTCTGGCTTCCCCTTGTCTTCAGCATCAACTACAATCTTGTCACCATCAGGTTCATGGCTCTGCAGAGCTCTAACACTACCTGCATGTCTGCTCTCATTTCCTTCCCTCTCTCGTCCCAAATCTCCACCTAACTGTAGGCTTCTCCAACGCTTATCTTTGTCCCTTTCCTCATGCCACACCGCCTGGAATTCTTTCCCTCTCACCATGCACCAGACAATCTTCCTGCCCCTCCACCTCCTTCCCCCCCAATCCTTTTGCAATCCTTAAAACTAACTCATTCTTTAGAAGTCTTTGTACAATGATCTACACCCAATACTGCCACCACTGTATGCTTCTACAATCACATGGAAGTCATGGAGAATCAAAGATATAAGGTCAGATGCTCAGTTGGATCACCATTGATATCAATGGAGCTACATCCATTTACACCTGCTAGGCACCTAGTTTCATTAGACTAGCTTTCTCCCTTGAATTCCTGGTGTCACACCAAAATAAGTTCATCCTGGAACCTGACCTTCTTTTTCCAGTTCCACTCATACTATAAATATGGTCCATTCTTATTAAAAACTTAGAAGCCCTTAAATCTTAGGTCTCATTTAGACCCTTACCTCAGGATGTCTATTTAATATATTTGTTTAGAACAGGGCTATCACTGTGTATCTGTATGCTAAGGGCCTGGTCCATAGCCCATTTAAATCAGTGAGTCTTTCACTGATTTCCATAGGCGTTGGATCAAACCAGTGCTTAATTTGTAATGAAAGAGGTGCCAGGGATCAAGCAATTAGATGGCAGGGCTCAAGCAATTTTTTGACTTTCATAATTGACACAGCAAGCCCAGAGGAGCTGGGGCTATGAACTGCCAAGCCTACAGGTGCCAGGGCTCAGCCCTGCAAGCCCTCTCACCAATTAAGCACTGGCTCAAACCCTAAGTGAAAAGAGACATGGAGGCTGGCAAAGAGAGTCTGTATGAGGTTCTCTATTTATAGCTTCTTTCTAGACCGATGACTCCTCTTCGAGGCTGTGATCGGGTGATCTCTCTATCTTAAAAAGTTAAACCAACTAGCAGTTGTCCAGCGTTTTCATTCTGCAGATTGCTTCACAAAGGAGAGTTCCCTTTATGGGCCACTACCCCTCCCAATTCCCTGCTAGTTCTCAGTGTTTCATTCTGTAGGCTCTGAAGGATACTGGGAGTCCATGGACTAGTTTCTGGGTTGTGTCTGGATATAGATGTGAATGGACCAATCAGGAATAGATATAAGGCTCTGTCCTAAAGATTGGGCCATGTCTCCTGAAGCTCTGGGCACAGAAGTCTTCTTTGGGCCTTTAAGTCAAGAATGCTAGTCATGGTAGGCAGAGGGGTTGCTTTACTTTGCTGAGAAGTGGTTAAGGTGTCAGTTGGAACTGACTTGCCATTCACGAAAGCTGCAGTCTAGCACATAAACCAAACTTGTATAATGTGTTGATTTGCAGTGCATATGCAAACACACAGGGCTGAATTCTCCAGTGTGACACCGCCATTTTGGGTCACACTGCCAGCAGACCCTGGCTGGCGTAACCAGTCCATGGAAGAGTGATCTTCCAGTGGTATCAAGGCTTTTATGCCAGGCCCTTTCCCTGCTCCTTGTGTGGCAGGGAGAAGGGGGAATGGCTGGGATGTCCCTGCACAGCATCAGTTGTCAGGTGGCTCTAAAACTCAGCACAGGAGGATGGGCTCAGCACAGAAAACATCAGGGGAGTGAAAGGTGCCTTTTTCAGGCACTTTGCACTGACACTCCTGATCTGCACTCTCTGCAGATGAGCTTACCTCACCTTTGATCCATATTCTCCATGAGAGACTAGAATGTCTCTAAATTAGAATTTTTTTTTAAAAGTATATATTATAGGAGAACTCAGTGGATTGTTACAAGTGGGAAGTGTATACAATGCTTGATCCATAGAATGGACACTTGTCATGTTACCTATGGTTTTGAATAGTAAACAAAGTTATGGGAAAAATTACTGTACTTGAGCAGTAGTTGAGTTTCAAATATAAATAAGTCAGCCAGTTTAAATGTTTCTAGAACATAAAAGCCTTAGCATAGAATTTAAAAGTGCTAAAATTCCCCATATGGGCTAAATTCATCCCGGCTTTCTGTACAGAATTTAACATAACACAAAAGTCAAATGAATTGAAAACAATTGTTTAAAAAATTCTCTTATGCTGGGATTATTTTTTCTTTTGTGCATATTTGCGCCTGGAATGGATTTGCCAGAATTACTAACCTTCAAAACAAAGAATTTACATTGGAAATAACTACAACAAAATAAATGGTACAGGGAGATGGAAATGTGTATTTTTTTCAATAGATTTCATTCTGACAATAACACTATAACAATAACACTATAACAAACAATTGAAATTTTCATATTGTGTTTCGATTAAAATTAACTGTTGACTAAACATCAGCTTCATTCATAAAGAGCAAACTCAGACTGTTTAATAGTTCTTGGACTGCCCCAAAAATATTCCATTGATTTCCATTAATGTAATATATAGAATATGGTCGTGATTTTCAAAGTAGCCTACAAGAATATCCATGGGATTTGAGCACCTAACTCCCTTAGACAAGATCTGTGAGAATAATGGATTTTTATTTTATTTTATTTTATTGTTAACTGGCAATTGCAAAAAAAAAAGCAAAACAATGTTTTGGATAGGCCCAACCCTCTCCCCCCCCCCCCTTTTTTTTTTTTTAAGAATTTTGGGTGGCTTGAATATATACATACATTTTGGATTTAAAACAAAGCATTTTGTTTCACCGAAGATGAAACATTTCATATCAATTTTGACCCTTTTTTAAATTCAGTTAAAAAGAAATGTCAAAACTACAGTCATCTTGAACCAACAAATTTAAACGTTTTGTTTCAAAAATGTCAAAATGAAATAGCTATAAGAAGTTTGGGGGATTTTGTTTTTTTGTTTGTTTTTTTTTACACAAACAATCCAGTGAAACCAACATGAATTTGCATAACATTTTGATGTTACCAAATCCATAGTTTTCACTGAAACTTGGCCAAAACGATTCTACCTCAGACCCCTTTAAAACTTCCATCCCACAAATGTAATAACAACTACAAAACTGTAAAGTGTCCATCTCCATTTAAACTTGCTATTATGTGGTCTATTCCTGGGATTGTTTTATTTTCTGCAAAGTATTTTGTTTCTAGTTAATTACCATGACCTTACCATAAAGCCAAACAGTTGCTCTTGATCAATCAGCAATTTGTTTTAAAAACTAGACAAATATTTCACATACTATCAGTTCAACTCCTCTCCAGTTTAGTACCAATGTGGAATGCAATAGCTGGCTTTCTGTAAGAGAAAGCAAAATCACTGTCATTCCCAATGTTAGAATAAAAGATCAAAGTTTAGTTTCTTCATGCTCTGCAATTTCTTCGGCATTATTAATGAAAACAGCGTAGTATCCAATGTAAAGTATAAAGTACATGCTAAAAGTGAAGGAGAAAATGGATAGCACCAATATTTCCTATAAACCAGAATTTCCCTTTGAATCCCTTTATTTTCTTTGCACGCTTCCGGTTTTGGAAATCTTTTGTCTTATGTTGCAGCCAAATACCACATTTCCTACTTTGGCATTTTTTAAAAACTCAATTCTCACTGAAGTCATCAAGTGTTGAGGTGACTCAGCACCTCACAGAATCAGCCCCTTGAGTTGCCAATATGTGAACTAACGTGATATATTTCTGTTTGTCACATGTCAAAAATGAAGTGGGCGTTCTTCCAGCTTCATATCAACATAAGTTAGTTTGTTCTGATGTTGATTCTAATCCTACAAAGGAATTGGCCTGCTCAGATCTCTAGGCCGGATGGGAACCTTAGTTCATTATTCAGACTGTCTAGCAGTGGCCTCCTCTTTGTACTAAAGCTGCTGGTGGTCCAATGGACTTCTCCTCTACAGCCCCTCCATCCAAAACAACCTTCTTTGTGTCTCTCAGCCTCAACAGCTCACTGCTTTTTTTTAATAGCTCAGGTGGCAAAATCTCTTTTCTCCCTTGCCTACATCTTTTAATCTGTCCCTTCTACTCCTGCAATTTTACCACTGTAAAGCATTTTGGGACACATTCTGTATGAAAGACAATCGTTTAAAAAATCATGTTGTTTAAGAAGTTTCAGGCTTTACGATGGCTTCCTATTGCATGTGACCTTGATAAGGGTCACAGTTCAAATTGGGGCCCTTGAGCTACCTTTCTACCTTCCCTAATCATGGGGCGGGCTGGCTAGGGGCCAAGAAAGCCCCCAGTGTAATTTAGGGCAGACTGAGAGCCTAGACACCATTCCCAGAATCTCCGTCACCCAGCACACTCTCCTCTACCCGCCCTCACACATTTCAATGGGCCCTACGTGGAGGAGGGAAAACAGATGAAGTAAATGCAACCACACAAAGCTTTATACTACAAGAGGATCCCACTTAGGGCAGTTTTAAGTGGCACAGCACAAAGGCGACTCGACCTGGGATGAGGGTCTGGCCCTAAGTTTTTCCCCCTTAAATATTGTTCACCAGAATTACTTGAAACTCAGCTTCATTCCTTGTTGATGAACACCATGGATAAATCTTTGTACCCAAAATATTAAAAGTAAGATTTACGTATTTTATAGTTCACAGCTGCTCTATTAAGCCCTTTGGAATGCAAACATGAGGCCAGTTCCTCAGCTGGTGGGTGTAAATGGTCATATCTCCATTGAAACCAACATCGTTATGCCTTATACCAGCTGAGGATCTGGCCCAATTTATTTAAGAGTCTGTACAACACAAATTCTTTCCCTTAACCTACAAAAATATCTCTGTGCTGGCCCTCAAAGGGATTTCAAAGGGCAGAGAGTAGATGTGGCTTTAATATCTCCCTCACTTTTTACATTTACATAGTTTTTTTTAAAAATATATAAACAAATTAGAAGTATCTTACAGCTTGTGTGTAATTTTGTCCTCCTTTTCCCTTTAACCCATGACAATTGTTTATTTTAATGTGTGTCTCTTACAGATTTCACTACCATACTCAGGGAGAATGATAGGGCAGCCTGCCTTGCTTTAAGTTTATGAACTGACGGCCCAATTTCAATGAAAAAAGCAAATGTAACCAAGGCCCGTTTTAAAGCAATGATTGTCAGCTCACATGTTTGATATGTCATACGGCATACACTTCATTAAGGACTGAATTACTTCACATGTAACATGAGCTAAATTAAAGTCAATGTCAGGCTGCATAAATCACCACTTTAAATGTGTCACTAAGAGCATTGAAACAGTCATCATCGCCCTTTGCCCTAAAATAACCCAAAAATCTGGGCCTCATTTTTATAAGTTGTAAATATGACAGATATAAGGCTGTTTTCTTTGCTAGGGCTCGCAGTTTTACTCTCAAAAAAACTACTGAACATTTAAGGAAACAGCAATGGTCCACTGACACCTCTAATCAAGCAACGTATTTCATGCTGCTGTGGATTCAGAACTCACATGTAAAGATACCAAACATGTAGAATATCAATCACGCTGTCATAAGAGTCCTTCTTTACAGTGATGGAAAGAGCTGCAGTGGAAATGTGGCATCCTGCATGCCTAAGAGAGGAGAGGGAAGGAAGTATCTTGGAAACGTTTTAGTTAAAGTCACTGGGCCAAATTCTGTTCTTACATATCCCACACAACTTGATTCAAGTCAACGGGGTATCATAGGGCTAAGTCAGGACAGAATCGGGGCAATTGGCTTTCCTGCTGGGAAGCATTCCTCGTAACAAGTGTAGAGAGAGAAAAATAGTTACAGGAAAAGGAAATCGTTGGTAAGAAAATATCCATTGGTGCATCAGCTAGGAGAAATTCAGGGCATAGTTCTCCTCTAACAGAAGCTTTACACCAGTGTAAGTCCATTGACATTAGTGGCATTACTTCTGATATATACTGGTGTGAGAGTAGAATTAGGCCATCTAAGTCCATTTTGAAATCTTGATGAAGACTGATGGCTGGTCAGAACATTGATTTATATCCACAAAAGTTCAATAAGGCAGGATAGTTTTAACTAATCAATATGGGCCTGATTCTTCACTCATAAATCTGGTATAACTGTACTGTAATAGTATCACTAATGTAAAACTGGCTTAAGCTAGTGAAGAATCAGGCTCTAAATTCCTTCCCCATATTTATTCCATCTGTTTGCACAGTGGATTAACGTCATTCTTTGGATTAAAAAAGTAAATAAGAGTTGTCTGTTTTTAACTGGATCCGTCATGTGTTTCATCTTAGATGTGGGCATGAAGTGAAATGATGGAGAAGGTTTTTCCTCTGCTATCTGTCACTGGAGTCTGTCTAAGCTCTGGAGAACATCATCGTGACAGAAAAGGAAAAGCAAGATATTCCAGGAGAGAAGAGCAGAGCTTTACCTGCTAAACAAAAGAGAGAGATAAACCTGGAATTGAAGAGACTGGGAGAAAGCAATTTAGAGCTCATTTGCTTATCCTCCTAATGCAGATTTTTTTTTAGCATACCCCTTTACTTTCTGTGATATCTATTTTTCTTGGCTATGGTTCTCATCATTCGCTCTTTCTTCCTCACCTTTGTAGTTTGATGTTCATTCTCCACACGCCGGCTGCACATGTCAGCATGAAACAATAGGCTCCCATTACACTTGGCCTCTTTCATCTCCTCTGGAAACTGACATACGTTTGTTCTGTTTGTGTTAGTGTGGAAACATTTCCCAGATCCGTTTGTTAAAATCGTGTGCGCTGTATTACAAATTATGTTCTTATAATTGAATGTACACCTCTACCCTGATATAACGTGACCCAATATAACACGAATTTGAATATAACGCGGTAAAGCAGTGCTCCGGGGGGGGGGGGCTGCGCACTCCGGCGGATCAAAGCAAGTTCGATATAACGTGGTTTCACCTATAACGCGGTAAGATTCTTTGGCTCCCGAGGACAGCGTTATATCGGGGTAGAGGTGTATTCATTTTGGAGGCTAAAAATCTCTGATGAGACAATTTCAATACAATTCTAAATCTTAAAATAAAATTATTTTATTCCTTTGGTACTAAATTACCTGGTTAGAGCTGGAAGCATTAAAATGAATTCAAACTAAGGACCTGATAGGGCACAGGTGGCTTGCACAAGAACAGTAGTCCACTCACGCACTGTCAATTGCAGCATCAGGGCCTAACACCAGTGAATTTTGAAATCCCCAGTATTTGAAGCAACTCTAATGCTAAATCACCCCGCAAAGCAGGAGGAAAATATAGAATTGGCTTTCCTACTTGGCTGCATTCCTCGTAATAAGTGTAAAGATAGAAAAATATAGAACCCTGGGTTTAATGCCTTAATTTTACATGCATGCTTGTTCATAACATTTCCATGCCATCCGTTGATATTATAAACTATAAAAATATATAGATAACAACTTGCAGACATTAACTTATTAATCCTCAAAACATCCCCATATGGGGAAATGGAGCCAGACATGTGACTTGCCCAAGATCCCATACTGGGCCAGCTCCGTGGTTGCTATAAGCATGTTCAACTCTACAGATGTCAATGGCATTGGGAGCATTAGTTATTTACTATTTGACTTCAGTGGAAGTAAGCCAATTTACACTAGGGAGTCCAATGGCAGAGACAGGACTAGGATTCAGGTCTTCTGATTCATAAACCATTTGACCAGGGTGGCTTGTATACAACTATCCCACTCTTTTTCCATGAAAACTCAACCTACCACTAAAGTAAAAACAAAACACAAGAGGTTGCAGGAGTCCATCATTCTTGGGTACCAATTGCATGCAATTATTGTGGTTATTATGCAAAAGGGCACACACACCAGGTTACATTATACAGTATTAAAAACATAAGGTTACCCACTCAAATACAATGTTAATGCACACGAACTCGAATTTTGCTGATGAAGAAGGCAAACACCTCTGACCCAGACATCATCTGGAAACACACCTCATTCAGCCCAGGATTTATAAATCTGGGTTTCAATGAACTTCACCTTCTGTTCCCTAGTTTGTGTGAGGCGCTATGCCATGGATACTCTGCTTGCCTCCTTATGATGATCATTTTTATTCTTTTTCCAGGCTTCCTGGCCACAACTCTCAAAGCAAAAGGCAGAAAAAAAGCCCTTTAATAGTTCCAGAAGGCCAAAGCTGAGGCTGATTCTGTTCTAAGGATTAGCCAGCACAGGCTGTGGGGAAAAAAACACACTAAGTCAAAAAAATTAGTACTACCCACTAGGCAAATTATTTGTTTCAGGACTCATTGCTTGAGGTGGGGTGAGTCAAACTCCTGTGGCTTGCATGGCAATGCCATAGCCAGAGGGTAGGTAGATAGATTAGACAGATGGAGGTGGAAGAGGCTCACTTTACTGTGAAGCATCAGGTTCTGGCCACTGATGTAGAAAGGGTACCAGGCTAAAACGGACTAATGTCTGCTGTACTATGGAACATCTATGTTCCCTTGAGACAGTAAAGCCACATAACCCCACAGTACAAATGTGATATATATTACTCTCTATCATTCTAAAATGGCATAACTCTAAGGAGAGAAATGTCTCAATTAATTAATCAGCTAAGTAAATAACAAGCTAAGTAAATGGATGTTTTGCAAAAATTCCTCCTTTGGTTACATAATGCACTTCAAGAATTTCATTCCGATGCTTTCTGAAATGCCAGTAATTTGAGGTCTAGTTCAAAACAAAATCACCTTTTAAACCTTCCAGGGATTTCAAAAATATATCCATAATGCTTTGAACAGACATCAGGGTTTTTTTCCATGTAAGTGCATTAAAAATGAAATATTTACTGATGAAAGATAATGGGCAAAAGGATTCTTTACAGGATCTAAATCATGGCATAGCTCAAGTAAGAAAGCTTTAATCTAATTTTACACAAGTAGGATTAACTAGGAGATTGGGGGCCTGATCCTGGCCTCCCTATGGGCCCTCCGCAATGCTGCAGCAGTGAAAAAGGGCTATAAACCTGGCTTAACTGGCTAGCTGAGGATTCCACACACACACACCCACAAAAAAAAAAGGGAGAATCTCCTGGCGGCAATGAGCTAACAATGCTGCCTCTCTGCCATCCCTACTTATAGCACCCAGGAGTGGGGTTATGCCAGAATGTGAGCAGGGGAAGGGGTCATGGGTAGAGTCCCTCTTTGATGCCCATTTTGCAGATCTGCCCTGTAAGGTAAAGTTATTGGCTGCAAGCAAGAAGAGAAACTTTCAATAAAAAGCCTTTTTTTTAAAAAAATTCTGTTTTTCTTGAAGTTTTCTCCCTCTCCCAAGCTAAAAGAAGAGACATTTTTTGAAATAGGCTTCCAGGGAACGGGGATCTGAGGTGCCCTTGTTATAGCCCCATATGTGGCGAGTACTAGAATATGGGTTACAAGTGGCACAAATGCAGCTGAACCACACCGGCACACAAAAGAAGATACGTAGATATTGCCTGGCACACAGGAGAGATAGGACTCGCAGTTGTTGCCCAAAACAAATAAGAGCCCTGCTTTAAAACTAGCAATAAACCTGAAGTGGTACCCCAAGTCTGAATCCCTGCATGCTTGGAGGAAGGTTGGATCCAGATTTGAACCTTGTGGTTCTGGCCCACTTCCAGGTATAACAGATGTAAAGTTTCAGCCAGAAACCACAGCTCTCAACTCCATCACCCCACACTGAGCCCTTGACAGTCTCTACAATTTTCGTAACTGATTAGGAGATTATTTTGGCTGGAATTAGACTTGCATAGGTGGTTCCAAATGAATACTTAGCGCCACGGTGTGGGATGCCAGCTGCAAGCTCTTTATTCGTTTCATGCATTATTGATGGATAATTAATAGCTCGCATTGGCTGAACGTAGCACCTCCTAACCCAAAGGTCTCTCGCGAGCGTTCCAAACTGCCGATGTAGAGGAAACACTGTTGTGCTGAACTGTATCCTGGGTCAGTATCTTAAATTGTCCTAAGCTGGTGAAAGGCAGCACCCATAAGCATGTTATGTAAAAATAGTGTGTAAAAATAAGCACAAGTTGGCATTAAAGAATAATACAAGCTGGATGTGTTGGCATGGGACGAAGTGCAAGAAGGGTGTTTAGAGACTCCTAGTGAAGACCCAGGACTGTTCTAACAACACTGAGACGGTGTTAAAATAAGAGGACATGCCCAAATGTGTCACCACCGGATATTTGTTTTAGTTGGTTAGTTCTGATGGAACAAGGTTGCCCCCCTCCCCTTCCCTCTTTTTGCACATTGCTTTTCAGGGAGCATGTCACAGCTTGCTTAGGATTGGAGTGGGTGGCAAGAAGTGTAAAGAGGCACCAGCCAGCATGGCTATTATGCTGTCTCGGTGCCATCACCTGTTGGGACCCAGTGATTTACCATCACATTGTCATCCTACTCCTGAAAGATGTTCTGACCAGATCAGATGAGGAGAGGGAAACAGATATTATCACTGTCAATGGCGGGCGCTATGTCAGTTTGCCCCAGCTGAGGATATGGCTCATTATCTCCAATGGGTTGGCTGAATCCTGAGCAACACTGGGATGTAAATCTAATATTCCTCCCCAGTATGTCAGTGTCCTCCCACATCTTCTGCCTCCTACCTCTTTCCTTTCTTTCTCTTTTTACCGTCTGTTTAATGAGGGCCCAGTTTACCTGGCCAGGGAAAATCTACCTTTGCAAGACTTTGCTTTGACTAAAGAGTCAAGCTAAAAACCAGTGGGCCAGGTATACATTGGTACAATAAAGCAAGGCTGATTTACACAAGCTGAGGATCTGGCCCAATGCCCTTAAAGCCTGATTCAGTTTGCCAGGTTCTGCAGTGACTAATAAAGTTGCATACTGTGATTTTTCCAGCAACCAAACTGCAAGCCTCAGAGAGAAAAGCTGCATTTTCACACCTTTTGTTCTTATTTACTCTCTCCCCCTGTGTATGCATTTGGTATTTTTGTTTTGTTTTTGCCTTAAGTAGAACAAGGATCCGACTTTAACAACAAAGCCCCAAGAGCTGTCACTTAAAACTGACTTTCTTTTCCCCAGCAAGGACATTTAATACCATGTGATGGCCTGACAAGCAAAGGAATTCCTTTTAAAAGATTCTGTATTGCTAGAGGGAAAGGAGAATAAGGGAAATGGTTAAAAATGAAGGTTTACTTAACTTTAAGTTTTAAATGTTTTAACTATTTTCTTTTCTCTCTTTTTATTAAAAAAAATAGCGGCCGCTATATATTTAATAGAATTGTTTGTGGTGTGATTCTTCTAATAACACTAAGCCAGAGTTACTCTATACTGCCTCTGAGCCACAATTAACCGGTTGATATTGTTGTAGGAAAGCAAAGATTCCGGTACCTTTTAACACCTTTGAGACCAGTACTCCTATTTAACAGATCACTTCCCGGCCACTGAGCTGCAGCCGCCGCTGAGGTAGAGGGAAACAGTCAACTGGCACACCCCACACTCTGCATAAGATTGGGGAAGGGAACACTTGGCAAAATTCCCATTCTTCCAAAAAGGTCAGTGGTGTTTTTAATGTTTACGCAGACCCAAAAGGCTGAATAAGTTGTCCAGAATTTCAGGGGCAGATCTTCAGCTGGTGTGAACCAGCATAGCTCCATGGACTCCAATACAGCTAGACTAACTCACACCCTTTGAGAGCTAACCTACTATATCTACTTTGGAAGGATGAAGGGCAAAGGAGACAACTTCAAGATTCTGATTCCAGAAAGTCTGTAAATTTCAGACCTTGGGTTTGAGCTCACACCTATTGAAGTAAGTAGGAAAGTGATCATTGACTTTGGTGGTGTAAGATCAGACCCTTATTGCGTCAATCGGTCAGCTGCAACATACTCACATGCATGTATACCCTTTCTCCGTCTCAGCCCCACTAGCGCTGGGTCTTTAAGTTGCATGACAAAATTCAGACCCCTGCAATGTTCCGCTTCAGAAGTAGGCAGGAGACACACCCCTAACTTGTATAGTTATGCTGATACAAAAACCGGGTATAGAATCCAAATGGTCAGTGATCATTTATATGGAATTTTTTGCTGTTGTTGTGAATGTATTTTTGTTATGATTATGAGTCTTTTGTTGTTGTTGTTGTAAACTTAAAAAATAAAAGCCAGGCTTTTTAAAAAATCCCTTTTTTCAATAATTTACTGAAAGAGATATTGCTGAGTAATTTCAAGCCCAACTTTTTCTACTACAAGAGGTTTACAAAATCTATGAAAAGAAATATTGTAAGTTTTTAAAAATTCAGTGAAAAACGTTCTTTAAATGATCCTCTGCTCATAATGGAAGCTGAAACACTAGTGCACGTGAACCAGAATATGAAAATGACACTCCCAGTTTCAATATCCAAGCTGAACAAAAAGAGCCCAAATGGAGAAAAGGAATAAAAACATTGCTTTGTTACCCGCCATTGACATAGGACATGACCCTACAATCAAATCCAGCAGATCCCTTCATCTTTGCAGTGCCCTGACAACCATGGAGCCCTGCGCAAGATGCAGGCATCTGCATTGCCTGCAGGATCAGGGTCCTGGGGCCAGAAAGCTGCTGGATCTGGTCAGCTGAGAATTCCCCTTATGCTGGGGGATCCAATTTATCTGGCTGCTACACTTCTCCCCACATTTGGTCCTGTAGGAGGGCGTATGTGAGCCTCAGCGAAGGGCACACTACACTTTGCTCAAGTGACATAGTGATCACAGCCAGCTGGCTTAAGTTAGAGCAGCCCCTTGGTTGCTGTAGCCTACACCAGGGCTGAAAAACTAGAAGCCCTAACTAGCTCCCTGAAGGCCCCTATTCTAATGCACTGAATGGAAAGTTCAGACTCCAAGCCTATTATTGTATCCACAAGGATGGACCAGAAAAGCTTAGTAAGTTCCAGTATCATCTAAAGCCTCATGACAAGAACAACATAACTAGACTCAGAATATATTTCTAATGAGTTCAGTCCCCCTACCCGACCTTGCTCCCTTTCCAAGACAGTATCCCTGAAGAAGCTCACTGGGGCTAATATAAAGAGAGACTGTCTCCACACAGCTCACCTCCCCGGCCACATAAAGAGTCTTTATATATAAACTTTAAAATGAACCACAATTCCTGAACAAAAATCTCGCAATGTTTTTTCAAGTGTTTTACTTGGTTTGGATGGGTTTATTTTGCCTGCCGTGCTGAGAGTGCGGTGCTGACTGTCTCTCAGTGAGAGACAAACGAATGTGGCTGCCAGGATGTCATAAAGAAGTCAGGTAGCTGAAGCAAGGGAACTCATTTATCTTCAACAGAAAAGCTCCCTTCATGGCTGGTTCTTTCTACAACTCCCAACTACTTAACCTATCAGCAATGGGAGATGAAATGCCCACTTTTCCCAGGGGCCTATTTAAACATATAGGAACAGAGGCTCAAACCCAGCCAGCATTCTGCTTCTGAAAGAGGCCAGCACCAGATGTTTAACAGGATAATGGAAGAAAGCCTAGGAGGATGTAGAATAATCTTCTTTTCCCCGTGAAAGTCTCATCCTAAGCCAGTGGTCCCCAAACTTTTGAGGGTCACGCCCCCTTAACCCCATCCATGCCACCCGGCCACACCAGAGCCGGGGCCGGGAGCAGGGCCATGGTGGGGGGGGGGGGGAATGAGGATGGGGTAAGGGTGCGCAGGCTGGGGCCACAGCTGGGGGTGGGTCGGGAGACAAGGGTGGGGTGAGGGGCTGAGGCTGAGGCTAGGGGTGGAGCCACAGCCGGGCTGTGGTGGAGGCTGGCAGCTGGGCCCACAGCCAGTGACTGAGGCCGGGGACGGGGCGGGGCTGGGAGTGGAGCCGCACGAGGCTGGGGACAGGGCAGGCACGGGGCCGGGATCTGAGGACGTGGCTGCGGGTGGCACCAGAGCAGAGCTGGGGGTGGGGAGGGCTGGGTAGCACTCCATCCCCATCCCCCATGGGGGCTGGCCCGGGGCCCACTGCACCCCCCCGGGAGGTTCCTCCGTGTCCGCCTAGGAGGGGCACACCCCACTGTTTGGGGACCTCTGTCCTAAACCTTAAAACACCTCCATAGATGCACCCCTATTTTGAAGCTGATCTATCCCTACTACATGGTAGTTCTATCATGAAGAGCTATGTGAAAGGTCACACAACACCTTAGCCAGATTCACAAATGTATTTAGGCACTTTAAGATGCAAATAGCTGCCTGGTGGTTTTACAGAAGTGTCTAAGCAAGTTAGGAGCTGCAACCCAGATACTCAAAAGTGTTTAACTCCCAATGGGAATTAGGTGCCTAAGTACCTTTGAAGATCTAGGCCCTAACTCCCATTGAAAGTCAATAGGAGTTAGTTGCCTAACTCACTTAGGTGCCTAGTGGGATTTAGAAACACTCCTATGTATGTAAGTCTTTAGGTACCTACATATCTTTGTAAATCTGGTCCTTAGGGACCAAACCTGCAGCCCTTGTTCCGATTGGTAATGTCACTGAAGTCAATGGGATTGCTTGTGTGAGCTGTGGGATCTGGTCCTTCTATTGTAAATGCCATGCATAGGGTTACATTCACTCTAACATCATTTTCTGGTGAGAATTCCCAGTCATACCCAGTGGGGTCACTGCACAGAGCTTCAGGGTAAATCATGGCCTTAAATGTTTCTCTCTTAGGGTTCATGTTTTTAAATATATTGGGATTTCTTCTTGGTAAATTGAAGGTATGTCTCAATGCCTATTTTTGTTTGTTTCCCAGAAAACTAAAGACATTTTGATTAAAGTTGTCACATACTGTACAGCCATCTTAGAACTACTGTGATGCTTAGCAATGAAAACATCACAACAAAAACGTCCCAAAATATTTGAAAATAGAAACGTAAAATGAATATTGAATATAATTCAAAGCCAATAATGACCATAATCCAATGCCAGCAAAAACAAAAAAATATTTTATGCAAGTATTTTCCTAACAGTTATTGAAAGAACTTAAAATTGCTGATTACCATCATAATATTTGTAACTGAGAACAGCTACATTTTATAAAGAGATTGCCGAAGTAGCAGGGATAATTTTGCATACTGGTGATTTAAATTTCATTCACTTCTTACCACATCCTAGAAAGAAATCCAAGCTGTTAAATAAGTACATTTTTGCACCTGATAGAAAATGTGGAAGCCAAAACCTGTCAATGTAACTATTTAGATCCTTTCTTTTTTCAAGTTGCTAGTCTATTTTTCTCAGTGGGACCTTTCTGAACTAACTGATATTACAATTTGCAATAACTTCATGGTAAATCCCCAGGGTAAATGAAAACCAACTTCTCCTGAAAAAATCTGAAGGTAATATGGGCACAATCTGGGTATCTACTTACCTCACTGTATAGGCTGAAGTAATGACAATCTGGCACCTAAAATGGCCACTTTGAACATCAGTAGCCTCATAGATTTATCTTCCAAGAGTCGGGGGGGGGTGGGGGGTGGGAGAGGGATTTACAATCACAGCACATGAGGGAGCCTGATTCTCAATTGTCTTGCACCTGAGTAGTCATTTCCACCACTTCAAAGTTAGAATAGTAGCATTTTACACCCACTTTGCACGGGTGGAAATGATTCAACAAGGCTGAGGGCAGTACCTTAGGCCTGTACTTGAGTTCTACTTACATTGTATCAAGGAGTTTGGGAAGTAAAAATATTCATCTGTTTTTGAACCCTCAGAAACCACCATAGCCAGATAGATCCATGCTTGGCTTGCCAACAGCACCCCATATGTCCTCCCAGACTAAGAAAAGGTTGTATCCATGACATCATGAGGGCAAAGAGAGCTGAATGATCTTCAGATAAAATAGGAAAAACTACTATGTGGTCCTATTCACATACTTTCATCCAGCACTATCAGCATGAAAGGACACAGTCTAAGCCAAAGAGTGATAGAAGCTGGGACATAGAGTAAACCCACCTCCTCATCTACTGACCACTACATCTGCTATCCATCAGGATAGGTTTTCTTTGTAGCATGACCAAAGAAGTCATGTATGACAAGGGGAAATTACCTACCATTAATGCTCTCTCTCGCTCGCTCTCCCCAGCCTGCTTCTCTGTCTCTCTTCCCTATTTAGGGGCTTATTTTAGGATTATTTTTTAAATGGGTCTGGAATTTAGTGACCAAGGAGGAAGTTGGTATGTTGATGCCTTTATACTGCCTATGAACGACAAGCCTTTTGATTTCCCACTGAAGTCAATGGGACTTAAGTACCTGCTTAACTAGCATGTTCTTTGGTGAATCAGGGCCTTAGTTTCCTTGCTTCCTAGTAGGCAGAAACTACCACTGCCACTGTCCATCAGGATGGACTTTCTTTGCCGAATAGAGAAAGAGGTGGACTTACAGCAAACAGCATTACCAGTCAGTAATTTTCCCTTACTTTATATAAGCAAATGTCTTTGATATACAGCAACCCCAGAGGTGTTCAGGTTACATGCTTATTTTAAGATCTTTTGTTTACTTTATGATCTTCATAGGTCATTGACATCCCATTTAGCTCTGGTGACCCTGTTTATACAATTGCAATATACATTAAAAAGTGTTCCTTTGGATAACATTAACATTCTTGATCTTAATCCATCACATGGGCTAACAATAGCTTCAGCTCAGATGTGCATGTAACTGTTAAAAGCTTTAATGCAGAATACAATATACATATTGAGTGCAAGAGGCCTGATCAAACAGATTTTCTTTCTTTCTTCCATTCTAAGTGGTTCAGGATCCAGAACTATGTAAACTCTTGTGAACTGTATTGTAGGCCTCCTCCCACCACTAGCCAGGGCAATTAGAATCCCTTTAACAAGTTGCTTTTTTCTTTTCACATTGTAACACTGTGTTAGAGCACTGAAGCACAACAGTCCCACAGAACTCGAGTCCTTGCTGTCCCTCAACTCACTAAAACTCCACTGAGCATGCTCCTGCTCAGCTGTTAACAAGCTCTCCTGGCAGAGCAGCAAAACTGCCTTTAAGGCATTCTGAAAGTTGCCATTTTCAGAGCTCTGGGGACCAGGAATGATTGCCAGAAAACTCACCACTGGCAACTATTTTTTTCAGACTGGTTTAACAATTTTCTATTCCTTTTTTCCTTATTTCTATTTTCTATTCTACGAGGGCTTTCTAGGTCCCTGATAAAACCAACATATATTTTGCCCATATACTGATTATTAGGATTGGTTGAAAGTTTAAAAAAAAAAATCAAAAATTTCCATTTAAAAGTGACAAAGATAGGGGGAAACGTGCTGATGGAATATTCACAAATTGCTTTCTCCCCGATTTCAACCAGCTCTATTACCTCTGTATTTGGGGTTCCAAGTACAGAAGAAACTGATCATACATGCCTTTTGGTTAGTTCTTCGGGCAACAACATCATCCGTGATGTCAACAGCAATATACAGGCCACTTCAAATGATACATGTTAGTTTGCTTCTGCTGAAACATATCCAGGGAAGATCACAGACCCTGTTTGTTTTGTTTTTGTGATCATACCTAAAAGATTATTTTTATTTTACAATCCCTTCTGGGAAAGAGCTATCAAATATAATAGGGATTAAACTGAGAAAGTTCTGCAGAAATAAAAGATTCTGTAGAAATGACTCCAAAAGCCTATAGAATTTAATACAGAAAGAATTTCTTCCTATAGAATGTTTAAATTAACCTATAGACATTCTAAAGCAGGACTATCCCTA
This sequence comes from Emys orbicularis, assembly GCF_028017835.1. Classification (NCBI taxonomy): domain Eukaryota; kingdom Metazoa; phylum Chordata; order Testudines; family Emydidae; genus Emys; species Emys orbicularis. The sequence goes on from NC_088685.1 coordinate 199,151,186, forward strand.
GCCAGTTCAATAGGATTGTAGAGTAAACTCTATTGGGTTTGTAGCCCCATGGAATTCAGTAAGACATTTTCATGAGGGAATGATGAGATAACATCAAGTTTCAATGGACGTATATTTAAAAAACTAAATAGTTGTTATATGTATTTATTGCATATACCTGGAGATAGATTGTGGTTGGCAATTGCATAAGGGAGGATTCATGGCTCTAAGGGTAAGAAGGAGAGGAAATACTGTCTAAAAAGAGCAGATAAGTACAGAAGAGTGGAGTAGAGCCATATTCTCTCTTCTCCCAAGTCAGCAGCATTCAGAACACATTCGTGCTGCTTCTAGTTGTGCCTGGGAGTAAAGGGGCTAACAATAGCTTTAACTCAGATGTTTGTGTAACTGTTAAAAACTTTAATGTAGAATCCAATATATATATTGAGTGGGAAAGGCCCGATCAAACAGATTTGCTTTCTTTCTTCCATTGTAAGTAGTGCAGACCCGGAACAATATTAACTCGGAGATCCACAAGAAATCCCAGCCTAGATATGGCGGGACTAATTCAGCATTCACTCCCATTTGCAACGCCCAGTATAAACCACTGGTCAGTGTTCCTCTCTGTGACAACTCCACAGACCACATGAATCTGTTACCTTCCCTGGCTACAGAGCCAGACTTTTCAACTCAAGCTGTAGCAACTCATGATTTTTGCTCTCAAGGTTCCTCGTTTCAGTCCCCGGGTGTGGGCCAACATAGTAGCCATTACAAGGGCACAAGAAGTCTTCTCCACCGTGGGTCCCCTTATCCCATGGCCACTTACAGACACTCTCTCTGAATACTTTGGAAGTCTTTAATTTAAGGTGCATTTTTTTTTATTAGATGAATGGAAACTAAAGAAAGATACCTGATCAGCTGAGCAGTGACATTAAAGGAATTCACATAGCCACATATTTAAATAAAAAACAAACTGGCTAATACAAACAACTAGTATCAAGCACGGTTCCTGTGTCATAAAACAAAACGAATGTGACACAATAGACTTATCATGGATTTTAGACAAGAAAAACAAAGTTGCTTGAAATCTACAATCATTTTTCATGTGGACAGATCTAATGGCTAAGTCCCCAGCTCACGCTCAGCACATCTGATGTGGAAAGGGAGTTAAAGGTTCTAAGCCATCTTTCAGTCTCCTCCCAGTCTGGGGCCATCCAGCGGCTGAATCATCATCGTGTGCAAATTAGAGTGACCACAGGACTGCTCTAACTTACACTGGCCAGGACAGTCCCCTTGGGGCCTTTCTGCCCAGCAACAATTAACAGTATGCATCGCACTTCATCTTTGGCCCCTCTGGCCCAATCACATCCCCTCCCTGCCTCCAGGCATCCCAAGCAAAACCCCTGCACTGAGGAAGGGAGCTGGTTACTGACTTTACACCATCTAAGGATTCTTCCACGCCAGGGGACTCATTATCCGTCCCTTTAGTGCAGCCCTAAGGGCCATTTGCACAGCTCTGGCATTGCAAAGAATCAAGCTCTAAAAGCTTATTTGCCAGAAACAAATGAAAATGTATCAACCTGAAGAGCCAGTCTCTGACCCAGCATAAAGAATCAGCTTTTCTATGTCATCTGAGAGCATGGCTAAGGAAAGAAGGTTACCCAAATTAAAGGTACTTGGGAAAGTTTAAACATAAAATGTATATTGTTGATCAATTTGTGACTAGCTATAACATATGTATTAAAGCACTGGTATGAGATTCCATACCCAGCTCTCATTAGTAGCTTCAGGTAAAGTAAGGCTCGGGCTTGGAATTTCAAAGGCGCTTTAGAGAATTAGGCACTCAACTCCCATTGAATGTCAATGAGACATAGGCACCTCTGGAGGGAACCAAGCTAGAGAGGGATCACCTTGGCCTTCTTTCCCATTTGTAGCTTCCAGATGAACCCAGTATGTGTAAACAAGGTAACAGAATCACCAAGTGGTTCACAAACAAGACAAACATCCCAGCACAATAAAAATGAAAGAAGCAAGAGTATTCATTGTGGTGATCATTTTACCGAGGATTGGCAACTCCTTGGTGGATTCTTTTTCTTTTAATTAATATTCAATACACCCTGCTACCATTCCTTCTCTCCTCACACTGTCTTCCACCTTTCACAGAGTCATAGAAATGCAAGGCTGGAAGGGACCTTGACAAGTCATCTAGTCCATAGGCGCCGACTCCGTGGGTGCTCCAGGGCTGGAGTACCCACGAGGGAAAAATGGTGGGTACAGAGCACTCACCGGCAGCCCCCCTATCAGCTCCCCCCCCGACCCTCGGTGCCTCCCGCCCGCCAGCAGCCTTGCGGCTCAGCGCCTCCCCACTCCCTCCCCGTGCCTCCCGCCCACCGCGAACAGCTGTTTCGCGGCATGCAGGGAGGCTGGGGGGGGGAGGAGGGAGGAGTGGGGATGCGACGCGCTCAGGGGAGGGGGCAGAACTGGGTGGGAAGAGATGGGGTTGGGGCGGGAAGAGGTGAGGCGGGGTGGGGCCTTGGGGGAAGGGGTGGAGTGGGGGCAGGGCCGGCAGCCGAGCACGCCCCCCCCGGCAGTTTGAAAAGTCAGCGCCTGTGATATAGTCCATCCCCCTACGCTGAGGCAGGACCAAGTAAACCTAGACCATCCATGATAGCTGTTTGTCTAACTTTTCTGTAAACCTTCCAGTGACAACGATGCCACCATCTCCCTTGGAAGCCTATTCCAGTACTTAACTATACTTATAGTGAGAAAGCTTTTCCTCACATCTAACCTATATCTTCCTTGCTCCTACCTTCAGTGGGCATGGAGAACAACTGATCACAGTCCTTGTTACAACAGCCCTTAACATATTTTAAGACTATTTGGTCCCCCCCCCTTAGTCTTCTTTTCTCAAGACTAAACATGCTCCAGTTTTTTAAACCTTTCCTTATAGGTCAAGTTTTCTAAACCTTTCATCATTTTTGTTGCTGTCCTCTGGACTTTCTACCATTTGTCTACATCTTTCCTAAAATGGGGTGCCCAGAACTGGATGCAGTACTCTAGCTGCGGCCTCACTAGTGCCAAGTAGAGTGGGACAAGTAACTCTGGTGTCTTACATATGCTACTCCTATTAATACCCCACAATGATATTAGCCTTTGCTGCAACTGCATCGCATTGTTGGCTCATATTCAATTTGTGATCCACTATCACCCCCAGAACTTTCTCAGCAATACTACAATATAGCCAGTTATTCCCCATTTTTTGTATTTGTACATTTGATTTTTCCTTCCTAAGTGTAGTACTTTGCACTTGTCTTTATTGAATTTCATCTTGTTGTTTTCACACTAATTCTCCAATTTGTCAAGGTCGTTTTGAATTCTAATCTTGTCCTCCAAAGTACTTGTAATCCCTTCCAGCTTGGTGTCAGCCACAAATTTTATAAGCATACTCTCCACTCCATTGTCCAGGTCATTAATGAAAATATTAAATAGTACCGGACCCAGGACAGACCCTTGTGGGAACCCACTGTGATGTTGCACCCCATAATGCTTTATAGAAATATGTTTATGAGTGTAAATATGACATAACTGGAATATGTTTTATGCTAGATATGCCATGTAACATATCTCTGCAAAGGTTATGATCTACTGAATATATTCATCCTATTTGTATGCATGTATCATTTTTGAATTCGAAGTTATGAATATTGGCTGTGTACTTGTTTGATTTTAAGTAGCCTCAGTGAAGCATTTGGTCAGCTTCCTGAGAAAAGACTATTCACAGTAAGTGCCCAGTCAAGAAACTCTTAAGCTGACAATGGACTTTGAGAGACACCAATCCACATCTGAGCTTTCCTGGGACTGTGGCGTCAGCCTGTAAAGAACTGAGTCATGCATGGACATGTGACTTGCCCATGTGACTCCAAAACTCCATCTGGTAGCTGTGATTCTGCATAGGCGAGGAGAAGGGGTTTCCACCTACAAGAGAAAGTCTATTTAAGCACCTGGAAAGCCCTCCATTTTGTCTTCAGCTGGCTCAAGAGATAGCCTCTCCACCCCAAAGGATGCCTGAAAGAAACTGGAACAAAGGACAGTAACTATAGGGGTGTGAGTGATTGCTGCACCCAGACTAGAAGAAGGCTAGTCTGTCAAAAAAGCTTATTGGAACATCTCTGAGGGAGAGATTTACCTGCATTTAGTTTCCTACTGTATTAGGCTTAGACTTGCGTGTTTTGTTTTATTTTGCTTGGTAATTTATTTTGTTCTGTCTGTTACTGCTTGAAACCACTTAAATCCTACTTTTTGTATTTAATAAAATCACTTTTTACTTATTAATTAACCCAGAGCAAGTAATTAATTCCTGGGGGGGGGGGGGAAACAGCTGTGCATATCTCTCTATCAGTGTTATAGAGGGCAAACAATTCATGAGTTTACCCTGTACAAGATATATACAGGGTAAAACAGATTTATTTGGGGTTTGAACCCCATTGGGAGCTTGGTATCTGGGTGTCGGAGACAGGAGCACTTCTTAAGCTGTTTTCAGTTAAGCCTGCAGCTTGTGGGGGACGTGGTTCAGACTTGGATCTGAGTCTGCAGCAGGCAAGTATGTCTGGCTCAAACAAGGCAGGGTACTGAAGTCCCAAGCTGCTAGGGAAAACCAGCCTAGAGGTAGTCTCAGCACATCAGGTGGCAGTCCCAAAGGGGGTTTCTGTGACCCAACCCATCACACCCACTATATACATCCTCCCAGTTTGACGGTGAATCATTGAGAACTGCTCTAAGTACATTTTTTCAAACAGTTGTACACCCACCTTCAAGTAATTTCATCTAGACCACATTTCCCTATTTTGCTTATGAAAATGTCATGGGGGACAGTGTCAAAAGCCTTACTAAAATCAAATATATCATGTCTACAGCTTCCCCCAATCCACTAAGCCAGTAACTCTGTCAAAGAAGGAAATGAGGTTGGTTTGGCATAAGTTGCTCTTGTTAAATCCATGTTGGCTTTTACTTATAACCCTGTTATCCTCTACATGCTTACACATTGGTTGTTTAATAATTTGTTGCAGTGTCTTTCTAGGTATCGACATTTGGTTGACTGGCATATAATTCCCTGGGTCCTTTTTAAAGATAGGTATTACACTTGCCCTTCTCCAGTCATCTGAACCTCACCAGTCCTCCATGTGTTCTCAAAGATAATCACTAGCAGTTCTGAGATTGCTTCAGATAGTTCCTTAAGTGCCTTAGGATAAATTTCACCGTGCCCAGCTGACTTGAATACATCTAAGTTATCTAAGTATTCTTTAACCTGCTCTTTCGCCTATTCTGGCTTGTGTTCCTTCCCCCTAGTTTTTAATATTAATTGTGTTAAGTATCTAATCACGTTTTTAGTAAATGTAGTGAAATGCCTGGAATGTAGAATTTTTCCCAGAAAACTACTGTGGCCAGGTGCCCAGGATGAAAAATATTCAGCCCTGGATCAAGCATAAGAGCTGACATATCAAGGTGCATCTGGGGTGAAAAACAGGAGCTTTTACACCATTCGGAAAAGGGAAATATAATGGTTGAAATCTTATTTTAAAAAAAGGCTGATGACCTTCTGTGATCTCTAATGGAAATGTCAGAGCTCAAGTTTAGGATGCTTTGACCTTGCTCAGTGACCTGTAATGAGTAATAGTACCAAAGTTCAGTAGTCTAGAGAAACAGAATCATGAACATTAATTATGTTAGACACTTATCTCACATAATAATGGTATTCACATTATTCACAAGCACCAAAGCACTGAATTAGTTATTCTGGTCATCCCGAAAAAGTGTCAGAAAACATGGGCACCACAGTATCATGTGTTCTGGTGTAACCCCCATTTGGAGTTTGCTAGCTCCTGGTGTGCCACATTGAGCCTCTAGAGGATCCTACCCAAGCAACCACAACTATAATGGCTACTAGAGCCCTCTGACACCATTTCCAAGCATGCTTGAGTTTGGGGTGGGACAGAATGGACAAGAAACTCCTGCTGATGTCAAGCGGGAGGCTTCAATATGAGGTGATATGGACGAGCAGTTTGCTGGGCCAACGATGAGCCAAGGCTGCTCAGCTGCTCAAGGGACAGCATGACTCAGAGACCAAGAAATAAGATTTAGTTTCAGATTTGAGTTTTGAACATGGGAGCTAGGAGAGAAGCAGCACAGCTCAGGGATTCTCTGATTAACTCCCCTTCCTCCCCACAAAGGGAGTCTTTGAACTGCTGTGGGAACTAGTGCATGGGTCAGGCAGTTCCAGCCCTGCAGAGACCAGCATCCAGAGAAGCAGAGATCTGACTCAGTGCCGGCTTCCGAGAGTCAACCAAGACCCTCATAGGAATCCAGACGTGGTAGGAGCCACAAGATGACCCTGCACCACCCCTGGGAGTAGACACAGAAAGGGGTCCTTTTTGTTTAAGCTAGCCAACGTTCACAGCACGGCAGCACTCATCTCAGGCCTCAACCTCAGCATGCCATTTGCCTGGAAAGGTGCCAGGGAGAGAATTAGGGGTTGGGAAGAGTTGGGAGATGGGGAACTGGTTCATCTGTTAATATTTAGTACTGATTAGTTAACCCTTTCCTTCCCAGATCCTGTTTTCCTGCTCCCAGTAAGTTCTCCTTTGTTCTAGTTTGGGGCATGTCATTCAGTTAGACTCATAGACTCATAGACTTTAAGGTCAGAAGGGACCAATATGGTCATCTAGTCTGACCTCCCGCATGATGCAGGCCACAAAAGCTGACCCACCCACAACAGAATCTTCCAGCCTGCGACCCCTGCCCTATGCTGCGGAGGGAGGCGAAAAACCTCCAGGGCCTCTGCCAATCTACCCTGGAGGAAAATTCCTTCCCGACCCCAAATATGGCGATCAGCAGAACCCCGAGCATACAGGCAAGATTCTACAGCCGGACCCTCATTTTACCCGCGATGGCACGTTAATGCCTAATTGACTAAAATCACGTTATCCCTTCAAACCATTCCCTCCATAAACTTATCAAGCCTAATCTTGAAGCCAGAAAGGTCTTTCGCCCCCACCGTTTCCCTCGGAAGGCTGTTCCAAAATTTCACCCCTCTGATGGTTAGAAACCTTCTTCTAATTTCAAGCCTAAACTTCCCCACGGCCAGTTTATATCCATTCGTTCTCGTGTCCACATTACTACTGAGCTGAAATAATTCCTCTCCCTCCTTGGTATTAATCCCTTTGATATATTTAAAGAGAGCAATCATATCCCCCCTCAGCCTTCTTTTGGTTAGGCTAAACAAACCGAGGTCCTCGAGTCTCCTTTCATAGGAAAGGTTTTCCATTCCTCGGATCATCCTAGTGGCCCTTCTCTGTACCCGTTCCAGTTTGAGTTCATCCTTTTTAAACATAGGAGACCAGAACTGCACACAGTACTCCAAATGAGGTCTCACCAGCGCCTTGTATAACGGAAGCAGCACCTCCCTGTCCCTACTAGAAATACCTCGCCTAACGCATCCCAAAATCGCATTAGCTTTTTTCACAGCCACGTCACATTGCCGACTCATAGTCATCCTGCGATCAACCAGGACTCCGAGGTCCTTCTCCTCCTCCGTCACTTCCAACCTATGCGTCCCTAACTTATAACTAAAATTTTTATTAGTCATCCCTAAATGCATCACCTTACACTTCTCACTATTAAATCTCATCCTATTATTGTTACTCCAATTTACAAGGTCATCCAAGTCTCCCTGCAGAATATCCCGATCCTTCTCCGAATTGGCAATACCTCCCAACTTTGTGTCATCCGCAAACTTTATCAGCCCACTCCTACATTCGGTTCCGAGGTCAGTAACGAATAGATTGAATAAAATCGGACCCAAAACCGAACCTTGAGGAACCCCACTGGTGACCTCCGTCCAACCCGACAGTTCACCTTTCAGTACTACCCGCTGCAGTCTCCCCTTTAACCAGTTCTTTATCCACCTCTGGAATTTCATATCGATCCCCATCTTTTCCAATTTAACCAATAATTCCTCGTGCGGCACAGTATCAAACAAGTTGCTGGGGTTTGTGTTGATGTACTTTATTGTTTTGTATCTACTGGGTTTTATACTACTTGTCCATTAGTAGCATTTTTCATGCTCTTGGGTGACAGCACCCTTGTGTCTTGAGCACAATGGGTAGAAGCACCAGGCATCATAAAAATGAATCCAGGACCCAACCCATGTGAGGTGAGGGAAGAAGCCCCTCCAAGTACCTAGCACCTGGAAGAAAGCCTGAGCCATAGCTCAGGGGAGGGGATACACCGGATTTGAAGAGAGAGAGAGAGAGAGAGAGAGTGTGCATGTGTGTGCGCGTGCACAAAGAATACACACAGTAGATTGCACTAGTATAAAAGTACTTCATGCCCGGTTGTCAATTGTTGTTAGATGCTGACACCATTCAGTCCTACAGCAGTGCAAAATTTTTGACCTAAGGCACAACTTCCCTGATTTTAGGTTTCTTCTCAAAAGAGAAACCATATGAGGTAGATAAAGACCTTTGTGAGGTACACAAATGTCAAAAAAGATTCAGGCCAAGTTACCTCTTCTTCCTCCCAAATTCCCCTCACCCTCTTGCCTTTAGTACTCTTTGGTGGAAAGGCCTAGTGGCTGTGCATGCCCTATCACCCGCAATGTCTATAGGGTTGATTGGCTAGCTCACTCTCCCTTCCTACTTCTTCAGGGGCCAGCAAGGTAGGTCTTTTCTCTCCCTGTATCCCAGGTAAGGATCTTACGGAGGACCAAGTGTCTCAACCTTAGCATAAAAAGGAAGGTGAGAGGCAGCAGAGAGATGAGAAGAGGCATTTCTAGTTCTGCTGCTACCGGATGGATACAATGGGCAGATCTCGATCCTCCAAGAAGATTTTTACCCCCATGAATCAAGATGGCTACCTCTGAAGATCCACCAGGGAGAAGGCAATCAGCTCTCTGCCCCTGTGGATGACAGAGGTGAGAACAGTAGAAAGTCACTGGACCCCCCTAGACACAAAGAGAAGTGAGGTGAAGGGGGAAATGTCAAACTCCCCAGTTTCATTATAAAAATGACAACTTTTGCCTGGATTCACTTGAGAGTTTCAGGCAAACTCCAAACTCAAAGCAAACTCCATGTGGTGTGAACCAAACCAGCCAGTTTAGGTTTGCCAAAACCACATGAAATTAAACTGATGGGATTTCAAACAACTCTCTTCAACACCCCTGATCTGGCTGAGCTGCCACGTTGTTTGAGCTTCTCCCATCATGGACTGTTACTCTGGGCAACATCCACTAAACTAAATAAACAGTTCAAAACTGTAGGACTTCCTATTTAGTATTAAAGGAAAAAGAAATCAGTCTCTTTATGTTCTATATAACGTTCATTTGTAAACATAATGGCATTTTCATTTATAGCATTTTTAATTGTGGGGAAAAGTGAACAGCAAGGGGATCAGAAATAGGCATTTCCTCCAGGGCTGGCCTTACCATGAGGCGAACTGAGGCGGCCGCCTCAGGTGCCAGACTATGGGGGGGCGCCACTAGGACCCAGAGTGTAGAAAATTGTGTCTGCTGCTGGTGCATATGTATTCTCTCTGCTCTAGATGCACAGAGATGGTGGAGTGCTGTGCTGGAGGAAGGAGGGCACAAGAGACATAACAAGCAGGCAGGAGAAAAGGTGAGAGGGAATAACAGAAAGCAGCAGGAGCTGCAGGGAGAGAGAGGAGGAGGAGCCTCTTATGTACCTCTCTAGCACCCCCAGGAGCCTGGACTGATTAACACCAGCTTCTCAGGGAGCTTCCTGTTTCCTGCTGCTTCCCTGAACCCACTTGAGGAGAACAGGCAGTCAACTGAAGTAGTAGGAGCCAGTTAGGCCCTTAAGACGCTGATATCTTCTCTCACTCAGGCCCTTCTACCAGCCTGCTTATTTGTCCCCTTCAATTACTGTTGAGAACCACTATAGCTGGCACAGAACAGCAGTCATGAGTGAAAGAAGAAAACGCCCCTCTGGGGCAGCATTCAGAAAAAGGAAGAAAGCAAAGGAAGCTTTTCTATCTAAGCAGGAAGGAGCTCTCCTGAAATACATAGACACAAATGTTCACGGTGAGCCTTCCGGCCCCAGTGAGGATGTGAGTGGTGAGGAGATGCCTGATCTTCCAGTTAGTCAGAGTGCAGGTGACCTGGCAGCTACTGCAGCATCCATATCTCCATCTCAAATGGAACCATGCACATTCCTGAAGAAAAGTGTAGATCAGAGAAGAATGTGGTGGAGGCGCAAGAAACAGCTGCTGCTGAGTTTAGTTCCTTAAGTCTAGATGTTCCAGGACTGTGGACCCACTTGAGCAGTAGCCTGAGGGACTTCCTTGTACTGCATGGGCCACAGCAAGTGAAAAACTTCATGTTCCCCAAAGACAATGAAAATAGAAGTTTCCATCCAACACATTACTGGCATGAAATCCCCAATGGTGACAAAATGGTGAGACCATGGCTTATGCATTCCAAAACCCAGAATGCTGCATACTGTTTTTGTTGCAAACTCTTCCAGTCTAATGTTCCAGCCACATTGGGTTCTACAGGAACAAAGGACTGGAAAAATCTGGCTAGAAATCTGGCATGCCATGAGAAGGCAGCAAATCACCAGAGAGCATTCCATAGGTGGAAAGAGCTTGAGATGAAACTAAGGTTAAAGGCAACCATAGATGATTAACATCAAGAGAAGATTGCATCAGAGCCTCTTTACTGGCAAAATGTTCTGAAAAGGCTCATTGCCATTGTGAGAATGCTTGCTACCCAAAACCTAGCACTGTGTGGCACTTCAGATCAGCTGTATGTGCCAAACAATGGAAACTTCCTTAAAATTGTGGAGCTGATGGCTGAGTTTGATGCTTTACTCCAGGAGCATCTAAGAAGAGTCACCACCCAAGAAATGTACAAACACCACTACCTTGGAAAAATAATTCAAAATGAGATCATTCAGTTACTGGCAACAAAAGTCAAACAGAAGATTGTGGCAGATCTGAAGTCAGGAAAATATTATTCTGTTATTCTGGACTGCACACCTGACATCAGCCATACGGAACAAATTACTTTAATGGTGCATTTTGTAACAACAACAGAACCTAGTGAAAATGTCCCTGCAATGGTGACTGTCAGAGAGCATTTTCTAGAATTTATTGACATTGATGATACTACAGGAGCTGGTATGACCAGGGCCGGCTCTAGGCACCAGCAAAACAAGCTGGTGCTTGGGATGGCACATTTTTAGGGGCGGCATGGCCGGCGCCATAATGCCACCCCTAAAAATGTGCTGCGGCCGCCCTAGCTCACCTCCGCTGCTGCTGCCTCGGAGGGAGGGGGAGATCCCGAGAGGCCGCGGCGCGCGAAATGGCTGTTCCCCCTCCCTCCCAGGCTTGAGAGCCTGGGAGGGAGGGGGAGTAGCGGCGCCCGCGCGCGGCCACTCGGAGTCTCCCCCTCCCTCCCAGGCTCTCAAACCTGGGAGGGAGGGGGAGATCCCGAGCGGCCGTTTCACGCGCCGCTGCTCCCCCTCCCTCCCAGACTTGAGAGCCTGGGAGGGAGGGGGAGAAGCGGCGCCCGCGCCGCGGCCACTCGGAGTCTCCCCCTCCCTCCCTCCCAGGCTCTCAAACCTGGGAGGGAGGGGGAGATCCCGAGCGGCCGTTTCGTGCGCCGCTGCTCCCCTTCCCTCCCAGACTTGAGAGCCTGGGAGGGAGGAGGAGAAGCGGCGCCCGTGCCGCGGCCACTCGGAGTCTCCCCCTCCCTCCCAGGCTCTCAAACCTGGGAGGGAGGGGGAGATCCCGAGCGGCCGTTTCGCGCACCGCTGCTCCCCCTCCCTCCCAGGCTTGAGAGCCTGGGGGGAGGAGGCAGGGCTGGGGATTTGGGGAAGGGGCGGAGTTGAGGCGGGGCCGGGGGGGGTAATTAAAAAACGGGGGGGGGGGGGCGGCCAAAATTGTTTTTGCCTAGAGCGGCAAAAATCCTAGAGCCGGCCCTGGGTATGACAAATGTGCTTCTTAAAAAGCTGGAAGATACGGGAATTGCGATAGCTGACATGAGAGGTCAGGGCTACAATAATGGTGCCAACATGAGAGGAAAGAACAGAGGAGTGCAGACACGGATCTGAGAGTTAACCCCTCGAGCTTTTTTTGTCCCATGCAGTTCTCATTCATTGAATTTGGTGGTCAGTGATGCAGCATCAGCTTCTAGTGAGGCTGCTGAATTTTTTAATGTAATTCAAAGCATCTGTGTATTTTTCTCTGCATCAACTCATCGATGGCAAATTTTGAAGCAACATCTGGGAACATCCTCTCTGACACTGAAACCACTGAGTGCCACATGATGGGAAAGTCGAGTGGAGGCGATAAAGCCTATCAAACACCAAATTGGGAAAATAGATGATGCCATAGTTGCCATTATGGAGGATAATGCTATGACAGAAACTGTTCGTGGGAGAACAGTGGCAGAGGGAAATGGAATCACCAGAAACATACATAACTTCACATTTCTGTGTGGCTTAGTGTTGTGGCATGACATACTGTTTGAAATAAATGTTGTAAGCAAGAGACTCCAAGGTGTTGACCTTGATATATCTGGACCAATGGAACAACTGGACAAAGCAAAGTCATATCTACAGTCTTACCGGTCAGATGAGGGATTTCAAAACGTTCTGAAGAGTGCACAGAAGTTGGCAGAGGAACTTCACATTGAAGCTATTTTCACACCCATTCAAGAATACAAGAGTCACCGAAGAAGAAGACATTTTGATTATGAGGCACGGGATAATCCCATCAGAGACCCCAAACAACAATTCAAAGTTGAATTCTTTAACCAGGTGCTAGATTGTGCAATACAGTCAGTTGAAGAACATTTCATGCAGCTCAAGGAACACAGCAGTATATTTGGAATGCTGTCTGATATTCCAAAACTCCTCACTATACCTGAAGAAGACCTACACCAGCAATGCAGAGCACTAGAGCCAGTGTTGACACATGATGACATGCGCGATATTGATGCGAGTGATTTAGGTCAGTGGTTCTCAAAGCCGGTCTGCTGCTTGTTCAGGGAAAGCCCCTTGTGGGCCAGGCCGGTTTGTTTACCTGCCGCGTCCGCAGGTTCGGCCGATCGCGGCTTCCACTGGCCGTGGTTCACCGCTCCAGGCCAATGGGGGCTGCGGGAAGGGCGGCCAGCACATCCTTCGGCCCGTGCCGCTTCCCGCTGCCCCCATTGGCCTGGAGCGGCGAACCGCAGCCAGTGGGAGCCGCGATCGGCCAAACCTGCGGACATGGCAGGTAAACAAACTGGCCCGGCCCGCCAGGGGCTTTCCCTGAACAAGCGGTGGATCGGCTTTGAGAACCACTGATTTAGGTGATGAACTGAAAGCCCTTTCAAGATACATTTCAGCAGGATCAACTCCAAAGGCTGTTCTGGAATATATGTGCACAAATAAGATGACCACCCTGTGACGGGTTGGATCACAGAAACCCCCTTGGGAGCTGCCACCCAATGTACCAAGACTACCCCTGCTCCTGTTTTCCCTGCCAACTCAGGACTCCAGCACCCTGTTTTGCTGAGCCAGACACTCCCGTCTGCCCCAACACAAACCCAGGGTCTGAATCACTTGTCCCAAAGCTGCAAGTTTACCTGAAAACAGCTCACAGAAGAGTGCTTGTCTTTAGCACTCAGATGCCCAACTCCCAATGGGGTCTAAACCCAGATAAGTCTGTTTTACCCTGCATAAAGCTTATGCAGGGCAAACTCATAAATTGTTCGCCCTCTATAACACTGATAGAGAGATATGCACAGTTGTTTGCTCCCCCAGGTATTAATACATACTCTGAGTAAATTACTAAATAAAAAGTGATTTTATTAAATACAGACAGTAGGATTTAAGTGGTTCCAAGTAGTAACAGACGGAACAAAGTAAGTCACCAAGCAAAATAAAGTAAAATGCGCAAATCTATGTCTAATTAAACTGAATACAGATAATCTCACCCTCAGAGATGCTTCAGTAAGTTTTTTCTCAGACTGGACACCTTCCAGGCCTGGGCACAATTCTTTCCCCTGGTACAGCTCTTGTTCCAGCTCAGGTGGTAGCTAGGGGATTCTTCATGATGGCTCCTCTCCCTCCTTTGTTCTCTTACACCCCTTTATATCTCTTTTGCATAAGGCGGGAACCCTTTGTCCCTCTGGGTTTCCACCCCCCCTCACTGGAAAAGCACCAGTTTAAAGATGGATTCCAGTTCAGGTGACATGATCACATGTCACTGCAAGACTTCATTACTCACTTGCCAGCACACACATATACAGGAAGACTCACAGGTAAACACAGCCATCTGCAGTCAATGGGAGTCATCAAGTTTCCAAACCATCATTAATGGCCCACACTTTACATAATTACAATAGGCCCTCAGAGTTGTATTTTATATTTCTAGTTTTAGATACAAGAGTGGTACATTTATACAAATCGGATGATCACACTCAGTAGATTATAAGCTTTGTAATGATACCTTACAAGAGACCTTTTGCATGAAGCATATCCCAGTTACGTTATATTCACTTTTTACCATATTTTTCTAAAACTATCCCAGTTACATTATATTCACTTATCACGTTTTTATAAAACCATATAGACTGCACGTCACACACCCTCTTTCCAAATGCTTTTGTTGCTCTGCGCATACTTCTAACACTTGCCAGTGGAGAATGCAGCTTCTCCAAGCTGAAGTTAATAAAAACACATCTACTCTCCACAATGAAAGAGGAGAGGCTGGTCGACCTTGCAACCATCTCAATAGAGCATGAGCTGGCCCAGACTGTGGACCTTCAGGAAGCAGTTCAAATCTTTGCAACCAAGAAGGCACGGAAAGCACCACTTTGATTATTCAAACAGATAAAAATGCCAGTGTTTACTATGCAGACAAGAAAAGTTACATTTGCTGTTCAGGCGTTTGAAAGTTAAGTGTTACTTAAAATTTTTGAACAAGGCATTTTAAGTTGTTAGTTCTCCTTTATTGGGGTGGGTAGCAGAGCAGTACCATGAGAGGAGTAGAACAGGAAGAAGGCAGAATTGAGACCTTTCAAAGTTTTGGCCCAAGCGAGGGGGCATACAGGTGTCATGTGACTCCCCGCCCAGGGCCGGCTCTAGCGTTTTTGCCGCCCCAAGCAGAAAAAAAAAAAAAAAAGCTGCGATCGCAAGCGGCGGCAGCTCTACCTCCGCTTCAGTCTAAGGCAGCAATTCGGCGGCAGGTCCTTCGCTCCGAGAGGGAGTGACGGCTCCGCCGCCGAACAGCCGGACATACCGCCCCCCCTCTTCATTGGCCGCCCCAGGCACCTGCTTGCTAGGCTGGTGCCTGGAGCCTGCCCTGTCCCTGCCTCAGGTGCCAAAATGTTGTGGGCCGGCCCTGATTTCCTCTTATCTTTATAAATCTGTAACATCAATTCTATCTTATTCCATATATCTTATGACTCAGTACATGCACCATAGAGGTGGACCGGGACATCATCCTGAATCCAGTCACCCCTGGAATTTGGAGTGTTCAAAATAGATAACCAGCTTTTAAATCTGCAACTTCCACCCATTGCTACTATAACACTATTGATAATATCAGCTGCTTACTGAAAAGGGGTGACAATTTATAAAGAGAGTGAATGTTCTTTAAAGCCATATTTTACTATTCGTGAGTACAAACCCAATAAAAGGGAATACAGAAAAAAACAATGTAGTTGCCCAGCAGACTTCTGCTGTTGTTTCAGATATTTATATTTGAATATGATCATTTCTCTAATATCTCAGCTTCTCCTTCTGCTCACTCCTGCAGTGAAATAGCATTAGGATTGCACCACACTGTGTGGCCATACTAATAGAGATGTCACTAATTAACCATTGTGTCTTCACTGCAGATACAGCAGGAGGAGGAAATGGGCCGGAAGTTTAATAAGGAGCAAACCCTTGTTTGGACACAAATATCCTGGAGAAGTGGGAAAAATAGGGAAGATGTACTAGAAGATATATTTTAACAGCACATTCCCATCAGCTAGACAGTGTAGTGGTTGTTTAGGATGAACTGTTGCCCTAATCCTGCAAATGGAACTGCCTGGGCATATCCCAGCTGTGACTGGACTATTGAGCAGGCACAAAGATCCATCCATGTGCAGAAAGTTGCAGGATCAGAGTCTATAGGTATTCAGGGCCTGATCCAAAGTCCATTGAAGTCATATGTACATGTATATTAAAGGCCAAATGAACCTTGCATTGACTCCAAAGCTTTATCTTTTCACGTCACTTCTATTCTGGTTCTTATGCCACACCCGCGACTGTGGTATCCGAGGAGCTGCCAGCCCTTTAATTGTCTCTCTTCCTGTCCTCATCCCACTTGTGCTATTAGAGCGCTGCGCTGTCACTCATTTTGGCCCCAGTTCAGGAAAGCAAGAACATGCTTTCCTCAACTGGCGCTTTTTTGCTTCCTGATCTCTGGCTCTCTCACCATGGGTGAAATCTTGATCTCACTGAAGTAAATTGTAGTTTTACCACTGACTTGAGTGGGGCCAGGATTTCACCCATCTGCCAAGAGCCACATTTGTATCACAGGCTATGATTCCAAAGCACTTACTCTCTATTTGGTTCCAAGTCCCTCATTTTCTTTCTTTTCCCTTCTTCCAGTTTCTTCTCTTGCTCTCACTCCTTAACCTGGGTAGAATTCAACAGGATCTTTCCATTGACGATGGTCCGATCTGCATCTAATATTGGTTTCATAGGAAGCCTGTGAGCCTCCAGTCATACAACATACCCTTTCCTTGCTTACGTGAATCCAATTAACTCAACGTTTTATAGTATTTTTAATAATGGTTTCACAAAGGCTTTAAAATATTTCATGAAGTACATGGAACATGACAATATCCTAAAGATTTTACAAAACCTCAAACTCATGCAGGCTCTCCCATCCCAGGAGTGTGAAATCTTATTTTCCAGTTCTCTGCTCAAATTTAATGAGCCACCTCCTGTTTAACCTTCATCTGAGAAAATTTTGAAGCATCCAGGGAATTTGTATTTTCCCTCCTTGGTCAACAAAGCTCACATTTGGCACGGCCCCCAAAATGTGTCCTTTCAAGTTGTAAATGTTACAAGCTTTTCATAGTACTACTCAGATAGAATGAGTGAAATTGAACTTCTTTTCTAGTTAAAAAAAAAAGCAAGAGGAAACACAAACGTGAGACAATAAAACTGGGTCCATCTTAGCTGCCCTTCTCAGAGCAAAACACCAGGGATCAGATCTGATGGACTTACTCAGACTGAATAATGTCTTAATCCATAAGTAGTCTCACAGAATCAGTGGGACTACTTGTGAAAGAAGGTGTTACTACGGGTGAGTAAAGGCATCAGAATCTAAACTTTAAATAGTGTTCCATTATTTCCTAACTACTGTTGGCTGATTAAATGAACCTCCACATACAGCAGGTCTTTGCTGTTGTTATTTTCTCTGTTACTCTTTTTTGGATAAGATATACTTAGTGAAAACACTAGAGATCTCAATTAAGCAGCTGGGTGACTTATAAATATATATTTATGTTTGAAGCCTAAGTGGCCATTGGCTTCCCTACTGTTTTACTTAGCTAACAAAACAACTCTATCAAAGTAAGTATTATTCCAAAACCCAACTTCCTGTGCAGAATGCTCCCATGTGTTCCATCAGTCTGGTTCTCTGATGAACTACATCGTTTCTTATAAACTGTCCATGGCCCATAAATTTCCAAGCATAAAGGCTATTACTGTGCTGTGCAAATCTGCTGAGAATTTTATCCTTATAACTTCATTTCATTTGGTTGCAAATGAGTTTGGTAAGAAAGTTAATCTGAAAACTTTTTTTGTGGAGGGAGGGGCTTATTTTGATTAGTGGCAATTATTTGATGCAGGCTTTACACTGGTTTTGTTTTGACTGCTTTCAGTTGGATGAGCTCTGCATCAAATTAGCTTGGTCAAACTTAAGAAAATGTCTCAAACATTCACCACCAAAGGCCTAAAAATAAAATTCAAATAAATGATAGAAAAATAGATAATATTATTTCCTTGGCCACATGGGCAGATAAATATTGTAGGTCCTACAAAGAAATGTGATTTAAATAGCAGGTCCAGTGTATACGGAAGTACTACAATAGTGACAACTAATTGTAAAAAAGGAACATTTTCCTTTCCACACAAGCCAGCAAAGGAATCCAGGGGTTGGGAGATTTAGATTTTTTGTGCATAAGGATAAAGTCCTTTCCTGAATTTTTTTGCTCATTTTTAGCCGTCATGACTATGTGTTTACATATGGATTCCTGGTGTCACAAGGACTGGACAGATCTTCAAACAAATAGTAGACTGTGTGTTCCATTAAGTGGGAGAAATGACTGAATTTTGCCATTGGGTGTAGCATGAGGCTTTTTGCTTCTACTGGCTAAATTCCATCTAGTATAATTTGTATTGTTATGTTAGCTCGAGGCTATGGGTGTGAGGGGGGAGAGAGAAGAAATAAGCTAAAACTATTATGTTTTTCTCCCTAAACCTAAAAAGCAGTCAGTCACGAACAATAAATGGGGAATAGGGGCATTTTGATATCTTAATTCTGGAGACTTCTCGACTACCTTGCACTAATTTCATTATGTTGAATTTAATGGGGCTTTATTGATAGATAACCCATGAAGTATGACTTGGAAACATTGTGCTACAATGGGATATCACCAAACATTTGATATAGGGAGACTAAAACAAAAACAGATGTTTTAGAGAAAAAGCAACTTGAATTTGTCACTCATAAACCAATTAAAATTTTCTGTATCAAGCTGGCAGTTCCCATGAAGCAAGCAACTGGAGTAAACTCAAATCAATAGGCTGTGAGAGCAATTCCCCACTCTGTTTTTTGCTGCTTTCAGACATGATGCTGCTAAGTTAAAAAAAAAAAAAAAAAAAAAGGGTGATAAAGAAGCAATCTCACCTTGTCACTCTCTAACCCAGGATGTGTCTTTTCACCTTCACACTTCTATCCATTGCTCATTAAGCAAACAGTGAGATATTCCTGCTATTGTTTGTCTCTTTGGCACAGAACCACAGCACCTTCATGTCCTAGTATGCTGCATAGGAATGCATTAAAATTGTTTTTGTTTGGGTCAGGTACTTAGTTAAAAAGTGGTTAACAAATTCTGACAAAAAGGGGAACGTGAGGGAGAAAATTAGTTTATTTTTTTAACATTTTAAAATTTAGTCATGGTGCTACTGATCTTTTCTGGATTTTTCTTTTCTGGGGTCGGAATGTTTGTTAACATAGAGCCCAGTTCAGCAAAGTGCTTAAGTATGTGCTTAACATTAAGCATCAAAGTCAATGGGCCTTAATCATGTGCTTAAAGGTAAACATGTACCTAACAGGCTATAGACAAGTTAATAATCTACTCAATCTGGAAACAAATATTAAATAACATACTCTGGAATATCAGCGTTAGAAGCATTTCTTTGTTCTAGTTCCATTTGCTAAATTACCATTGTATTTGTGACACTTTCCATCTTTTGTTTCTTGAAGAAATGTAAATTATTGTCCTATATTATGAAAAGCAAGCCATAATTAAGACTCCCAGACTACCATCTTCTCCAATGTGCTGCTATACGATAATTATTTACTTCAAGAGGAGTTTATTTACTAACATTCATTTCCAAAAGAAAATATTCAAAATCAGTCACATAACTCATTATCCATGTTATACTAAATATCCATTAATCAGTTGGTGTAAAAATTCTCAATGATTTGAATAAGATGTACAAGTAACGTAATTTTTTCCAACATTTACTCTAGAGTCAGTTCATCTAAGGTGCTTATTATATTATAGACAATACAAGTTTATACTCTCATGAAAGTTGTCTTTTAAATAGATCATAAAATCCAGTGTGAATATTTAACCAAAGAGTAACAACATAGTGTCAGATACTCACACAGTATAATGTAATGACACTGTTCATTTTGACATCTGCCCAGACAGATGTTTAAAACTAAGTTCTTCAGATTCTTTTTTTGTTTTAAGTTACATGGAAAAAATCTGGGAATCATCTTTTATATTCAAGCTACTTAGTACAATTTAACTGTCAACAGTTTAATTAATTTAAATGTAGACATACTGTGGAAGCCAGCATCTCACATTAGCCTTACACAAAAATTGGTAAAAGAAAAACCCTACACACAGTATTTGGCCAGTAACATCTATCATCAACATATATATTTACAGGATATACACAGAGCAAGTGCTTAAAATCATGTAATTTACTCTTGTTTTGATTTTCGAATGTTACTGGCATTTTGTTAAAATCAGACAGTTATAGCTTTGATGATCAATGGACACATTTGTAGTTAGTTTCATTCAAAAAGTATATGCTGATTATTTATACATATTGTAATACTGATACTGTATACATGATGTAATACTGTATATATATGGCTGTACATATATAATTTAAAGAAGCTGCAGAGTGATCTTTTTTATAACTCCATGTGTCTTTAGATTTCTGGATTTTAGCTTCATGGTGAAGCTTGCCCATTACCACATGCTGATTGCTAAATTCATTATAATGTAGATCATGTTTTAGTGATATTCCTTTAAACAAAGTTTGATTGTTAAGTGCTTGTTGGTTAGCTTATTTATTATGAAGATTTGTCAGGCAAAGCAGTTAAGTTAATCAGTAACAAATAAAAGATTTAAGCTCATAGATATAAACCAGTTGATTTATTACTAACAAAGGTTTCTGGCTTCTTAATAAAAACTCATGAAGACATGTTGTTATGGTTGCTTTGGAAACAAATACCTTTTTATTCTCCAGTAACATATAGAAATTTGACAGAAGATTTTATGGTTCCAGATAAATGAGTGTGTATACTATTTTCTTTACTTTCACTAGCTGGTTATACACTATGTAGGAGATACATAACTCGATTTGTTTTGCAACCAATGTGCAGTCTGAGCGTTCTGTTTTTCACTTCGAATGGAAGGAGCCATACCACTTTGCACATGTCTCTCGGATATTTATAATTTTTGTAATCTTAAACAAAGACACATTTTGCCACATTGTAAATGTGCCAGCAAAGAGGTACTTATAGCAGCAATGTTTTTACGTTACAATCTTTTCCATTATGTAAATCTGGGAAAAGAAAATCACAACATCAAACATAGTTAGAATTGAACTTAAACCATAGTGCTGTAATTTTTTATTCTACTGAGTATTAACCACTCTAATTTCTTTGTAATTCTGTTACATTCTATGCAATAGTTCTCTTACAATACTGGAAATGACCAACAATAAGCTAACCATGCAATTTGTCCTGGGTGTAGGTAGTTCTAGAATGTATATTGGGTCAAATTTTCCAAAATGCCTATGTGACTTAGGTACCTAAATCCCAAATTTTCAAAAGACCGTAAGCCATTTAGGCTCCTAAGTTCCATTTTCAACAGTGATTTATGCATGCACAGTGAGATCCACAAAGAAATTTAGGCATCTAACTACTACTTTAGGCACCTAAGTCTAAAATGAAGATCCTCAAAACCTCTGCTCAGCTGCCATCTAACTCTGTAGGTGGCTAAATTTCCTAGACATCTAAGTTTACATCAGTGAGGTCCCCCTAGGCACCTAAACTTCTGCCAGTGGACATGTGCAAAGCCACCTAAGTCCTGACACTGCCAAGCTGGCTTGGTGCCTAGCTTATGATTCACAGACTAGGTGTTCCCTCACCTATTTCACCTGATTCGTGGTAGCAATGCCCCCTTATAGCCAGTAGCCCAGTGGTTAGAGCACTCCCCTGGGTTATGGAAGACCAGAGACCAAATCCTCACTCCTCCTGATTCAGAGCAAGGACTTGACTCCAGGTGTCCCAAATTCCAGGTGAGTGCTCTCTCTAAACTCTGAGGTACTGGGTAACCTGCTCAGCTATGTTTGTGAAGATTAGGCATGCTCTCAACACACCGACTGGATTTGGCCCCAAATTGAGAGAGGTAAGGAAATGTCTATTTTGTGAATCCTGAGGGGGCTTGGGTGCAATCTAGCACTGAGCAACTTGATGGCACCTGAACTCAGGCAGATTTGTGCATGTCCACCAGCAGAAATGTAGGCTCCATGGGGATTTTACTGGTGGAAACCAGAGCACCTAGAGACTTTAGGCAGAAGCTGAGCTGGGATTTGGTGGATGCTAGCATCACCTACATATTGGATTTAGGGGCAGTTTGGTGCCTCAGTCCCCCTTGTGAATCTGACCCTTAGAAGCCTAGGCCTCATTATAAGTCAATAGGATTTAGGCACGTAGGGCCCAGCTCCTCAAAGTTATTTAGTTGCCAGCCTAATTATCTTTAACATCACTAAGTCCCTCTTGAAAATGAGGTTTAGCCATCTGAGTCACTTAGGCCTTGCAACACTGAGCAGAGCAATGCCTCAATACCTCAAAATTCTGGGTCTAAATGCCTAAACCACTGTTGAAAATGGGACATTAGTGCTTTGGAAAATTTCACCCAATGTCTCTAAATTTTAAGTTAATTTTCTTTTTATTTTACTATTAAGATGGACAAAGAGCAGGCATTTTTCCCCAACATTTATATTTCAGAGAGAGAAAAAGCAGTGCCAAAGTATGTGCACCACTTTTGATTCAGCATATGAACAGTCACTGAGGATATAGATTATTAAATAAATGATAGTCAAGTGTGAATTGCAAGGTTAAAAATGCTCCACACCAAGGCATTCTGATGACATCATCATAAACCTGGAGGGCAAAGCTCAAATGGTTTATGATGTCCGTATTTCTGCCATACTTCATGGCCTTTGTTTTTTAACACAGTACATGTAGCCAAATAAAAAAGAATGTGCTTATTCCCATGCCCTGTTGTCACACTTCATGGTTTTTCCAGTTTTGACTCAACCATCTCCCCGCCTCTTTCCAGATGATGCCTGTCTTGTTACTTGTTCATCATCTCTCAGTGAAATTGAAAGTCTACTTTTGCAAAGGTACCGGGGGAGAGTAATCAGCTACGGCCCTTTACTAGTCTCCATTGACTAGAGCATGGAGGGATGGAGCCACTCCCCATCCACTTGCTTGTGGAGATGGAACACTGGGTATCCAGCCCTAGCTCCCTCCAAGCACACAAAACTGTGTGTGCTGGCATAGTTTGATTCAGGCATTTTGGACCCTAGATACACCATGACAAGGAACCTCCACCATGCTATGGTCCCACCTGCCCACTTTTGGGAAGCAATGACAGTGATGCCCCTTGCACTTCAAGAGGGGCAGGAGCAGCATCATGGTGCCTTCTTTCCTCTTAGAGGCAGCCGGGTTCCCCTTTTTCCCTACCTCAGAGAGGCAGTGTGGGCAGCAGGGTGACTTCCCCCGCCCCAGAACTTATCCCAGCAGCTGAGTTGCATATGCTTGAGTGGGTGGGTACACTCTTCTCCACCTGCCACACGTAGAGTCTTCTCCAGGGGTGGTGGTGGCAGTGCTCCCCAGTGCAGTTGGTCTTGGCGTTAACACCCCATTGAGATGTATTCAAAGCTCACAGAAATATTGTATCAGGCTCTCTGCAGACTCAGGCACACACCATTGTATAAGTTATATTTGGGTCATATTTTCAGCCTTTTCTTCACAACTATGAGGGCTAGAAACATACTTATTTTTTTAAAATAAAGCTGAGGTTCTGAAGTAATCACATGACTCCAGGAGCAAAGGTGGTAGATGTGAGCCTAAAGGTTCTATGCCTCTATTCTAATCCAGTCCACGATCCAACCCAGCTGCACTACGAGGGCACTATTGCCCACTATTCTCCTCTGTGGCCACACGGCACTAGTGTATGATCTAACCTAAGTCAGTAGTGACCAGAAGTAATTGCTCTCTGATGGCTGTTTAATCACCTCTATGAAATGTCAGCTAGGAGCTGGACTAAGAAGAGAATCAAGTGTCCATATCCTGGAAACCAACATCATCTTTATACACTTGCTGAAAGTCTAAACAGGGAGAACAAGAATTGCATAGACATGGAGACTTATGGTCTATTTACATGGTACATTAGTCCACACTACCGGGGAGCAAATTCTAGTGTGCACTAGCATGTTGCACACTAACTGGCCTTGGTAGACCCTGCTGGTGTGCACTAAAGCTCCCTAGTGTGCAAAACAGGACTACATTGACACACCCTAGGGAATTGTTAGTGCACGCCACTGGGGTCCACACAGGCCAGTTTGTGCACAAAACCATCATGCACATTCAAATTTACACCCCTCTGGTGCAGACTAACACACCATGTAGCCAAGCTCTTCACATCAGAATAGGGTTCAGGAGCCTGGAGAAAGTTTTATAGGGAAATTTGCACAGAGACTGCTTATACTCTGTATAGAAATACAGAGCTTTCGTCTCCAAGGCTATGAATCCAGCACTTTCCATGAGGGTGTAATTTGCATCTATTCCAAAGAAAGATATATCATATGGTGAGTTTGGCACAGCCAAGGTAGCACACCACAGCTGGAAAGCTGTTCTGCATCTCTCGCCTCACTGAGAGGCCTGCCACATGCTCTGAAATGCTTTAATGTCTCTTTAACATGCTGCATAAATAATTTCCATATCCATTCAGTCATGCTCACATGTGGTCCTTTGAAAGAGTTAAGTAGGAATTATATTACTAATATATCTCTCAGATGAAACAATGAAATTTATGGGTCAGTGTAATCCATTCATTATTTATTTTTTGTCCCAGCCTTCCAGGGAATACCACAGAGTCCACATGATGTCTCCTTAGTGCTAAACTTTGCCTACTTTAGCTAAAATATGTTTTAAAACTCATCTTGTAAGCCAGCCCCCCATTGGATAAACATCTGAGAAGGCTCAACTATGGAAGTTAATAGACCTCGTGGATCAGGATCCCCCTGTTTCAGACAGTAGCATATAAATAACTCAAATTATTAGTAAAAGACCCAACACTGGGCCAGAACCTAACCCTTCTGGTGAGCAACCATCTCAAATGTGGAATATGGGTCATAAGATGCCTTTGACCAGTGACATTATATTGTCTTCTACCTGCAGTAGAGTGGCCACTAAGAATAGCAGTTGTGGGTGTGGGTTAGGATATTTATATGCCTCCTAGTGCATTTAGGAGGGTTTCAACAGGGCTACTCGTGCTTAAAATTAAGCATAAGCTGAAGTGCTTTGCTAGATGAAAGACAGACAGAGCGCTCAGCAGGATTGATTCCTGGGCAAGATTTTGGAGGAAGTGAAGGACACATTTGGCTCTAGATCCATTTGTGGAACTTCCATGTATTCTATGTCAGCAGGAATTGCAGGTGCATAACTAGAGTTGTAAATTTCCCTCAGGATGAAAATCACCTTTCCCCAAACAAACCCAGAGAGATGGAGTTTTGTATACAAAAGTGAGGGGCGGGGGGGAAGAAGAAGAAATTCACACACATCCTTCCCCATAGGGTAGGCTGTGGGGCCATTGGCCTCTCTGTGGCCACTACTGCATCTTATGGACTGGAACAGAAGCTGTGACACCACCACATGTTCTCCACAGGAGGTTTCGGCCACTGAATCTGGGTAAGTGCAGATCCCACGGCTACCTAGTCCCCACCAAGCTAGCCTATTAGAACTGGGGCAGAGATTTCACCCTCTGCAATGTGTAGTGGAGTGGGAGATAAGAGGCCCCCAGGCAGCCTCTCTATACCTGATGCCCAGGCCTCTATGACTGGATGAATGTCACCCTGAAGCAAAAGGCTTTTCTTAGAGCATCAAACACTGAATTCTCTATGTTCTCTAGAGATACACAGTGCAAATCTGAAGAGTACTTGGCCCTTAATCAGCAGCATTAAATACTTGATGTTTTAGTGTTTATTCTGCTATTGATGTGCAGAGGATTTATATGATTCTCTGTCATTAGCAGTAATGGGAATTGCATGCATAAATCCCCTGTGTAGCAATGGCAGAGCAGACCAGTATGCGTTTTCATAAGAAATAAGTTAAAAGTGGAGTTACGGAAGATGGAAGCACCAGTGGAACCTGTGACCAAGTCATCAGTATTAATTTGAAAACATTTACAGCTTCTTTTATGCCACTGACAATCTCTGCCCTGTCTGACTAATCCATGGGTTTAGATGCCAAGGTTCAATAGTCCTACCTCAGGGGAAAAACTGATACAGAACTGTCACCCAATAGTGTGACAAGGCACCAGCAGCAGAAGATGCGTCTTTTAAAAGCTTCTTGAGAAAGTTCTTCCCCACTAAGCTATGCAGCAAGTTGTTTCAGCAGCCTACAAGCTTACAAATTCGCTTAATAAGGTTTACTGTGCACAGTCCAGGTCTCGGACTTGGGCTGCTGCTTTTTATAAATCAACAGAAGGGTATAGTCTTTGCCCATATCTGAAATTCACACTCAGGTAACCAGCTAATCAATTTCCTCCCAGAATTCCCTATGTATTTATATTTCTGATTACACAGAGAAACTCAGGTAGGAGCTCTTAAAGCTGCACAGGAAGACAAACAGACAAATAAAAAACAACTTCAAATAGGGATTGATGGTTTAAACATAAAATAACAGAGTCTTTTGCTTCCAGTTCAATAGTTCAAAACCAGCTCAGGTCACTAGTGTCCGAATCCTCTGTAAATATTTATCATGATGGAGCATAAAAGTAGAGTTTTGGAGGAAGATTCTCAAAAGCACAAAGGACAGTGAGGTGTCCAACTCTCATTGAAGGTCATTTGGGATTTTGTCCTTTGCACTTTTGAAAATCTGTCTTCTGATCTGTAATCTGAATGCCCAAATACCTGCTGGATGAATTAGCCCACTGGAATAGAAGAACACATTAATGTAACTTCAGTAGGCTGAGAAACAAAAATGGTCAATGTTTTTGTTTTGTCATCCTTAATTTTGAAACCAGAAATTTGCCAAAACTATTAAATAAGTTATTTAAGTTTGGGAGTGATACTGTCTGGTTCATCAAGAAGATAACGGTGTTATCTGCATACTGGACTATTTTATGTTCCTTCCCACCTATAAGTATTCCCACCTATAAGTATTCACATCCTTGCTGTCTCTAACTGATGGCACAATATTTTCATTTGAACTGCAAACAGTGACAATAGGCAGCACTACCTGAGAAAAGGCCATTCACCAACACCTTGGACCCAAAAGTGAGTTATATATAACTTATATCCACCCTCGGTAATTTAAACCAAA
This sequence comes from Emys orbicularis, assembly GCF_028017835.1. Lineage (NCBI taxonomy): Eukaryota > Metazoa > Chordata > Testudines > Emydidae > Emys > Emys orbicularis. The sequence continues at coordinate 199,178,372 of NC_088685.1, forward strand.
TCCAATTTTATCCAAAGCTCCAATCCTGCATTTGATAGTTCATGGCCACAGCAGCCTACAGTCCAGCAGCAAGAGTTTGTCTGCAGGATTGTCATGGACAATCAGGGCCCAAGAGGGAAAACAAATAGTTCCATTCCACACTTTCAAAGGCCTTTTCCTCATCTAACAACAAAGTTACAAATTGAATTTTCTGTTAGATATCCTCCATTCCATCTAATCATTCTTATATAGCCAGCCACAGACCTTCTTTTTATAAAAACTTCAAAAGTGTCCTTTGATTCTGGAGGTCCAAATTGAGAAATTTTGGCCCTGATCTTCAGCACTCCTGAAAATGAAAATCAAGGGGACTCAGAGCAGGGCACCCAAAAACTGGGGCACCCAAAGCCAGAGTCCACTTCTGAAAGTGTTGGCCTTAACCTCTGTGTATTTCAGCATCTCCCTCTGTACATGAACAGAGTAATGCCTATTAACAGTTCCTCTCAGAGGATTAATTAGTTAGTATTTGCAAAAGTGATTTGGAGTGGTAAAGAACTATGAATCAGCCTTACAGTTATTAGCTGGACTTTTTTAATGTTAAGGACTTTGTGTTCATTATTTATCAGATAGTTGAGGTAATAATTCTGAAGTGTTTCTGTTTATAGAAAACTGATGCTTTCTGCACACAGATAGAATTTAATATCACTGAGTCAAAGAGCTTAGTAGCATTCAAAAAAGGATTAGCCATCTATGTGGATAATGAGAAACCCATGGTTACATTAGGTAGGATACAATATTTTTACAAGGGATATAAATCCTTGTGCTTCAGGGCAAAAGCTAACCACTAATTGATAACTGATAGAGTTTAGGAAGAAACTTCCACTCTTGGCGAGTTTTCTAGAACTGCCCACTACAGAGTTTCTTGCTGTTTCCTCTGAAGCATCTGCTACTGGACTGGAGGGAGCACTCAGATGATGTAGTATGGCAAATCCTGTGGTCTCCTTATATCTACCAGTATGAAGTTATGTATAAATCCAGCAATTTACTCATTCTAAGAACTACATCAAAATTATTAACTCCTTATCTCTTTGACCCATACTCTGTTCCCAGTTGCAGATATGCAGGTACAGAACATGCCCTTGCTGCTAACATACGTATAATATTTAGCTTTTGCTGCGAGACTGACAGATGGCTAAGTTACTAATGGGGTATGACAATGTATACCTTAAGCCTATTACCTTATTTTATGTAGTATGTCATTCATAGTCAGCTGAGCTATTCCCACGTTTTAAAGTTGAAGCAATTCACGCTGTACATAACATTTGCATGAAACTTCATTTGGTACCGGCCCCATTGTCCACCTCTTTGTCTAGGGTCTTTTGGGGGGGCAGGGCTTAAAGCATATAATGGAATATAAAATCCATTGAAATGATATTAAAGTAATATTAAAAGTGAGATTTTAATCCGTATAAACTAGAAGGTGCCAATCTGGCATTCTAGCAGCAACTTCCTCAATGCCTGACAGGCATGGCCTGGGAGCCTTGTGCAAGTATTCTCAGTCCCTTGTGGCAAGAGCTCCCTGCACTGCTCTGAAGCAACCCACTCAGAGGCATTGATTGGCTGAGGGAGACTGGCTCTGATTGGCTCCTTGGCCACTGATATTGTTGGGCATGACATGCCTATTGATGATGAACAAAACAAAGAGGTAAATAGGAAGATTGTTACAACTCCAAGAAAGACTTGAACAATGCCCAAATTAAAAGCCTCACCCCACTTGAATTTGGAGGTGCTAGTGACGGGTTTGGGCCCTTTGCGGTGTCACCTGATGTGCTGGGATGCCACTGAGTCAGCCTATTCTGCCAGCCTGGATCCCCTTTACCTGGCCTTGCTGGGCTAGGCTCACAAGCCTCTTCCAGCCAAGTACACAGGCAGGGCCACGCCCAGCTGCACAGAGAGACAGATCCGCTCTGGAAAGATTCCACCTTCGGGGCTCACCCCAACACTCTGGTGCCCACTTCCTTTAAGGGGGACAAACCCAAAGGTTTTATGAAATTTGCCCCCTCCCTCAAGGAGGAGGGAGATATGCACAACTTCTTGCCTCCCCTCCCCCAGTTAGAAATTACAGCAACTGGGCTATATTATAAACAATAAATAAGTTTATTAACTACAAAAGGTGAATTTTAAGTGACTATAAGAGACAACAGTCAGAACAAAGCAGATTACTGACCAAATAAAGCAAAATACACAAGCTAAGCTCAATATACTTAAGAAACAGGTGACAAAATGTAAATTCTCACCCTAAATGTTATTTTAGGCAGGTTACAAAGTTTCTGTGATTCAGAATTCCAGTTATATTCCTTTTCAGACTGGACCCCTATCTCAGTCTGGACTCCCCCCTTGCCTTCCCTTCAGGTGGCTTTAGCAGTCTTTCTTCTTGGGCAGACAGGCCATAGAGAGGAGGAGTCTCGTTTGCCTTCATCCCCACCCTTAAATAGGATTTACATAAGGTGGGAATCCCTTGTTTCCCAAACTTGACACACACCCCTTACCTTCCAGTGGAAAGTTACAAGAAGCCCCAGGTAATGTTTAGTATCAGGTGACAAGACCACCTGACTCTGTAGTATCACAGCCTCCATGAGTTAGTGCAGGAAGGCCAAGCCCTTTCACAGTCCATTGCCATCGCTGATGGGTCATCCGCCCTGTCTGGCTTTTCCATTGTTGTACCTGAAGTGTTAGCAGTGGGCGTCACCCAAAGTAGCATAGTTGAAATACAGATACATAGTCAATATTCCTAATTTCAGATACAGAAATGGTACAGGCATACAAATTGGATAATCGCATTCAGTAAATTATAACCTCTCCAATGATATCTCACATAAGCCATCTTGCATTAAGTATCTCTCAGTTATGTCATATTCATATCATAAGCATATTTTCATAAAGAATATGGAGTGAAACATCACAGTGCTCTTTTTTGATTCATTAACTCTGAGACAGACTGACCCTGTACCTTGCATAGGTGCAAGGAAAAGACGGTGCAAGAGCATCTTCCACTCTGTCTCCCTCTTCCCCCAGTTTCTGCACTGCCCTCAAGGGACAGCAAAAGTTATAATCCTTGTGCCTGAGGTAATTCAGGGACTGCTCCCTCCTTGTATGGCCAGGCAAGGCTGGATTTAAGCCAAACTAGGGCCACAGGCCTAGACTTGCTGCTGTTCCTGAAACTTCCAGCTGTTGGTGAAGCCATTTGGTTAATGAAAACCAATGTCCCTTGCGAGGCTTAAACTCACAACCTCAGCATGTCTCCTTTCGTCACTGCCCTATTATACTATGTGCTAATCAATTGCACCATTGGAGCATCCTTCCACCTGTTGGTGTTGATCTGAAACCTGGATTTGCTGCTGTCCTTGTTGCGCTTACTACTGCCTCACAAACTGTAGCCAGGGGGAGCATAGGGAGATGTGTTATTGTTCTGCATACAATTGCTGAATGAGGTCCCATGGTACTCACTTAAGAAAACATGATTCTTACTCTGAGGTGCAGCCAGAGGTGTTCTTATTCAGCTACGTAGCAGCAGAACGGGACTGAACTGAGATAGACATTTGGCCTGGCCTGGCTCCTATTGCAACCTTGTACCATCCCTGAGGATTTTGATCCATTCAGCAACACAAGGGAAAGTTATCCCAGGCACTGGCCTAGAGTAACAGGCTGTGCACAGGAGTCTGATGCATTGCCAGCATCTCCACTTAGTGGCTTTGTCTTTGCCACTCTAAATCTGAACAGGTTGCAGCTACTATACTGATAGGATGTGGTGTTGCCTAGTGGTTAGAGCACTGACTGGGACTCAGGAGACAGGTTTTATTCCTGACTCTGCCACTGGTCTGCTGGATGACACTGGGAAAGTCACCACCTCACCACTCAATGCCTCAGTTTTCTCATCTGTAAAATGGGGATAATTATACTGACCTCCTTTGTAAAGAACTTTGCGATCTGCTGATAAAAATTGCTGTATAAATAGGTATTATTTATTAATTATTATTATTATTACTTCTACTACTATTAGAAGTTCAGCTAGATCAGACAGAGATTAGATAAAGCAGTATCATCACTCTGCTCTTGACATTTAGGTTTGTGGCAGGAATTGATTAAGAGCTACGTGAGAGAGGCCCCAATGTTGGAACTGTGCCAGGGGTTTTCTCCCATCTTGAGCCTTAAGTATGGTGCAGCTGAACAGCCAGCTCCACATTCTCATTGTGGATCTGCTGTTGCAAATCCCATACACATATGCTGCACATCAAAGGGGTGAAGGGAGAGTCAGCTATGGTTTGCACATTGCTCTTTTGGGTGATCTGTCAGTAAGATTCGTTGCAGCTGGTTCATATGCTGGGGTGATGGGTTGGCCACTCACCCACTGGCCAATGCTGGGTAGTCCAACAAGAGCTCTCCCAGAGCAACATATATACACCTCTACCCCGATATAACGCTGTCCTCGGGAGCCAAAAAATCTTACCGCATTATAGGTGAAACCGCGTTATATTGAACTTGCTTTGAGCCGCCGGAGTGCGCAGCCCCACCCCCCCGGAGCACTGCTTTACCGTGTTATATCCAAATTCGTGTTATATCGGGTTGCATTATATCGGGGTAGAGGTGTACCTGTTTACTTCCCGGGAGTAATCATACCAGATGCAAAACCCAGAAACCACAGACTGCAGACACTCAAAGTCTCCTCTGCTATGATGTTCTGCTAGTGATCCTTGACCTGGGGAAGGTAGGCATTTGGCCACCTAAGTTGCATGGGGGACCTGAAACAAAATGGGTGGGGAGGTAAGGAGGATTTCCCTTATAGCCTTTAGCCTAAAGGATGGGATACACACCTGGATGCAGGTATCCCTGATTCAAGTCCCCCCTTCTCCTGAGGGGAAAAGAGGATTTGAACAGGGATGGGCCTCCCCTACCGGATTGGGCCCCCCAGTTTGTGAATTGCTCTGGAGCTGAGGCGGAAGATAAGTGGCCAGACACCTATCATAAGGCAGTAATGCACATGTTCAGGCAGGAGATAAGTGCCCCGGCGACTAGAGTGAGGCGGCAGCATGCTTGCCCAGAGGCAAAAACTTAGGCACTGAGTGAATGTAGGTGCCTACAAGGTTAGGCCGCACCTATTGAGTTCCGGGGCGTGGGGGAGGATGGGGGCTGCACCCGCCCACATCTGAAGGCCCCCTTCCCCAGCCTAAGGGGAGGAGCTACCAAACACAGGGCTCAAGTGAGATCACGGGACAACTAATGACAAACAGGATCAGGAGTGAGGGTCACAGATTCAAAATCAGGGATGCAGAAGGGGACACCAAGCAGAGAACCCCGGACAGCACCCACAGCTCCTCAAAGCTGTGTAGGGAGCCAGCGAACGCAGACCAGAGGAACTTTGCCCAAATCTGTGATCGAAGGGAGGAACAGAAGTAGGCCCCACAGTTGCAGAGCACCTCCCCATCCAACATCCTCCTCCTGGTGGAATAGATGGCCACAGTGAGCAGGAAGTTTGTGAATCACAGTGGTGCTTACAAACAGGATTTAGATGCCTAAAAACAACTAAGGTGCCTAAGTACTTTCATGGATCACACCCTGATAGATCTGAACAAAGAAAACATATTGTAACAGGAGAGCGGGTTTCTTCCGCTGACCCACTGTGTTAGCAGATTTCAGAGCCTTTCAGGCAACACGGACTGATTCCCGCTGGTGACAAGATCAGTGTGTTAGCTCCATGCTGGATATAAGGGTGTGGCTTTAACAAGGGGCTAAAATAGACAGGACCGTACAAGGATGGCCAGGCTTGGGGAGAAAACCTAGGCCGCAGTTTACATTTTTATTGTTATTTCAGTTAGGAAGAAAGCCACGCCCAGGAAGGAGGTAAGTTGTGACTACACAGAGTGTGTTCAGAGAAAAAGGGAAACTCCCCTCGCTTACCCCTGGGTGGAGAAGTGCACTCTGGACAAAGGAGGAAAATGGAGGAAGTCCTACCATGGAAGACGGAATGACAGAAAGAGCAGCAGCACCAGACCGTGCTGCAGTTTATGAGGGAACAGAAAGCTCAGCGGGAACAGCGGCAGGCCCCGGTTTCAGCCCAAGAGTAACAGCTGCACCACTTACAGGCTCTGCAGCAAGCCCAGGCTCAAGTCCAGCAGCAACAACAAATGCAGCTGCTTTAGTGGCACATGAACTGAGGCGCACCGCCTAGACAGCCAATAATCTCCAGCCCTTCCCTGGCCAAACTAGGATCAGAAGACACAGCTGGTCACTTTCGAATGAGTAGCTATAGGACAGCCCAGTTGGAGAAGAAGTTTGCCTTTCTTCTGACCAGTGAGGGACAAGTGGTATATTGGGCCCGGGATGAGGCTGTATAATATAAGGCAGAGTTTTGAACCAATTGAGAGCTTTGAAGGAAAAGTCCTGGCAAAGGTTTCAAAGTGAACCCTGGTTCTTAGGGGGAGCAGCTGGATACCTTCACCTGGAGCTTGGTGGGCTGGGTGGCTTGTTGGCTCAAACCCAAGCCCCACACAGAACAGGAGCTAATAAACATCAGAATGGAGCAGAATTTAGAGAGTGTGCCTTGGAGAGACATATGTAGGTACCCCAGCTCCATCTGTCCACACTAGCAAAGGGTGTCCGGCACACAGAGGAGTAGCTGGAGGATGATCTGTCAGACCAGCCACTTCTGCATCCTAAATCTGAGGAAAAAAAGAAGAGATCTGGGGACTCCAAAGAGAGGGTAACCACAGCCCCTCCAATTGTATGGGAAGCTGGGGCCCTTGAAGACATTTTGCCCCCACATGGTATTGAGGCAATTCTTATTTACTGTGTATATTGTGTTAGCACCTAAGGACCTCAAAGAGAATTAATAGTTCTAGGTACTATACAAACAAACAGCACAAAAACGGTGCCTGCCCCAGACAGCTCACAGTCTAGGATTTGGACAAAACATAGCAGGGATACAAACAAAGAAGGCATCGGGGATGGGAGGACAAAGTTTCAGTGAAGACAGCATGTGTTTTCATGAGTTCGTAGTGTAACACTCTCAGTAGTCAAGGTAATGGCTATGAGACTACAGAATATATGGCTGCCTGAGATTATGGCCTGTGGGATACCAGTACGCTGTACTGTGCCACTACAGCTAGAAGAAGAGATGTTGTCCAGCCTAGTTCATCAGAATGTGGCCACCCATTAGTATGGGAGACATTAGTCAGAGCTGAGCTATTAGAGATGGCAGAAACCATTAAGGCTGCCTTTGTCCATGGAGACTGCTGGACATCTCTCTCAACTGTAATCCCCCTTTAATTTGGGGAATTCAAATAAGTCAACCCATGTGGGGATATCCAGCTCATTAGCCTGGCCAATTGTCTTAGGGAGAGACTAGAAACAGTTCCAGGACTCCATGGGACATTGAGAGCCCTGGCACAGGAAATGAATGCCACAGGCAGCAAGAAGACCACAGGGCAAATCCTGAGATGGCATAAATTGTCATAAGAATGGCCATACTGAGTCAGACCAATGGTCCATATAGTCCAGTATCCTGTCTTCCAACAGTGGCCAGTGTCAGATGCTTCAGAGAGACTGAACTTAACAGGGCAATTTATTGAGTGATCCACCCATGTCATCCAGTTCCAGCTTCTGGCAGTCACAGGTTTAGGGACATTAAGGTCCCGGCTCCATTGAAGTCAATGGAATGAGGATAAGTTACAGCAGGTGAGGATCTGCATCCAAATCTTCTGGCATCAGCAAGGGACTTCAAAAGCACTTGAGTGACTTTCAGTGGAACTTATGCTTTTAAGTCACTTAGGCACTTTTTAAAATCTCACCGTTCAGAAACTAGATCCTCAGTTGGTTACAGAGGGCTAGATGACAATGAGCACATCCCAAGGTAGTGGGAGGGGACGTGTGTAAGAAGAGGGCAGGGTTCTTCTGTTGAGCTACCTTGTTGGCAGGTATTAAAACCACACTGACTCATTGTGACTTCATTCAGGATACAAGAGAGGTGAGGGGGGAGGGGAGGGTTGGCAGAGGAACTAAGATTTAGGACAGAAGTCCCTACAAAGAAAACTAAGAACTAGCTAAATTTGGGAAGAAATCCTAGGCTGAGTTTTATGGGGTTTTTTTTTTTTTTGTCATTTGAGTCCCCAATAAAGTCAAACCAGAGGAAGGAGGTAAGTTTGGACTAAATACAGTGTGTGTAGCTGCTGTTCAAAGCAGGGGAGAAGTCAACCAGCTTACATGTATTAAAGCCAGTTCTAAAGTTGGGCATAGTAGTATGATGTCAGGGAGGGATTTGCCCTGATTACCTAGTCACTGTTTGCAGATTTTACGACACTTGTTTGTAATATTAGAAAACATAGATTTGATATGAGTAAAATCCCCCCATACACCTACACTGGGCTTTACAATCACTTTAGTCTGAGGCTACGTCCTCACTACGGGGGGCGGGGGGGTTGATTTAAGATACGCAAATTCAGCTACGCGAATAGTGTAGCTGAATTCGACGTATCGGAGCCGACTTACCCCGCTGTGAGGACGGCGGCAAATCGACCTCCGCGGCTCCCCCGTCGACGGCGCTTACTCCTACCTCCGCTGGTGGAGTAGAAGCGTCGATTCGGGGATCGATTGTCGCGTCCCGATGAGACGCGATAATTCGATCCCCAAGAGATTGATTTCTACCCGCCGATTCAGGCGGGTAGTGTAGACCTGCCCCAAGGAGGTAAGATTTAGAGACCTTTCCCAGAGGCTATACCCACAAACTCACTCTTGATTTCTGTACAGCAGGGATGTGTGCACAGGTCTGGGAAGGCTCCTGGGTGAAGCCCTAGGCTTGTGTGGATCCATCAACTGGTCCTCCTCCATGTAGTCAGGGGAGCAAGCAGGGAAGAAAAGCTCTTCCAGGACTAAAATTAGTCTAGCAATTGCAGAGCAGAGCCACTGCTGCTCTGTGACCTGGGGTGTGGGACGATTCCTTCTCCCTCCTCTGGCCCTGGAGAAACTCCCAGATCACAGCTCAATTGTTTGGCCTCTGTATTAGGGAAGGATATGGGTATGAATTTGGGAGGTTAAAGGGGTGCATAGGCCCTCTACAGCATTGTGCATTTCACTCTCTGAGTACAAAAATGCATCAAAATAAAAATCAGTTCAAAGAGTTGCCTCGGAGATAAATACTAAATTATATAAGATTTTGGCTGAAGGAAGAAAAAAAACTCTCCTTGGATTACCAAATTGAGTGTTCTTCATACAAGATATTTTCCCCACTGGAGAAGTAAGCAAAATTCCATAGATTGGTCTAAGAAACTTTGTCCATCATCCTAGACTTTCTTTAGAACCATAAATAAGTTATGACTGAGATGAGCAAATGTATTTTAATCTAACAGGTGAATGGAAGAATGCAGTAGTTTAAGGTTTCAATCCTGATTAGATCATTACCTCCATAATAAAGTGTGTATTTTACACAGGGCCTGATCCTGCAAACATCCGTTCATGTGACAAGTTCATCACATGAGCTGTCCCATCAATTTTAAATCAACTATTTTCATTAGTAAGGATTTATAAAATAAGACCCTAACTATGTATAAAATATATCATTGCATAGACACTATGACTAATTCTATATAAATGTAATGCTTCAAAGCAGTTTTCCTGAACTATAAAATTACCGATAAATGTCTATCTTAAAATGATTACTAAAATACAAAAGCATTGTTTTTACTTTTGTGATAGATTAAATAAGGAACATGTATATTTAAAATCATATTCCCTCTTTGTTAAATGTTCTAAGTATGGCTGAGAATGAGTTGAATTTAAAGGACTATTTTCTGCCATGTGAGTAATTCTGAATAAAATTTGGCCCAAAGGTTTATTAACTAGAATTTGAAATATATTATAAATTGCAATAAATATACATCAAGGAAAGTATAAAGGTGAGGAAAATGCTCTATACTTCATTTTAGAATTTCTTAGTAACATAACTTTGTTATACTGTAATCAAAAATGGAAAGCCAGCACTAAAACAAAGTGTTACAAACATTAATATAGTGGTTGAAGTTACTAATCAATTCTTTCACTCTGGATGACCTTCAGAACTGTAGGTTTAAAATTTTTAAACATTCTATGGAATGAGACTAAAAAATCAGAATAAACAAATATATTAAACTCTAACATATATGCTACTTTTTTCCTTTAAAAATCCTTTGCTAAATGAATTATATTTAGTTTTTAAAAAACTTTTAAAGTTCTCTTGATAGTTACAGATGGTTTAATCTTTGGAACCTATTATGTGTTCATTTTCCCTTCAGCATTAATTATACATAATTACCTCCACTTTGCCCATACCCTTTTAAAAACTAAATCTGTTCACATTTTTCATGTAAAGGTAAGATTTTTTTTTAAATAAATATCTCTATTTTTAAAAGGATGGGGTGCCCATTTTGTGAATAAAAAGATGAGTGACCCAGTGTGAAGAAAACTGTTTTTATTTAAATTTCTCTAATATAGCTTAATTACTTTTTAAACTCTGGAAACAATTAGGTTATAGTCCTTTGAAGTGAGACAGACAACTTGTCATGCTGGGAGCAGAATGCATGTCATTGTTTTCTTTTTATGCAGTGGGCAACGGTATATTGTGTGTGTGTCATTTCAGATGATGTTGGAAAGGGAATTTAGTGCATCCTACTTTTATTGTGAGCAACAATGTAAAGTTAATGTGCTTCACTAGGAAGATCAGACTTTCAGATATACACATAATGCGGAGTAGAATGATTAATACTGAAGGATGTGAAAATTATAATGTATATGCTTATGGAAATCACGGAAACGGATATTCTGGTTAAATGCAAAGTAGCGTTGAATGACACTGATATTGTAAAAGATTGAAGAGGACTGTTCTCACTTTTCAACCTCATCATCTCATCCCTCACACAAGCCACCAAATTGTGGGAGTCTATTCTCTCCCCCTCTGTCTTTTTTTCCCCCATCACAGTTCACTGTCAGGTGCTTTTCCTGGACATACATGGATCAAAGGAAGCCCAGAATATAAGTGGTTATTGTGAGGCTGAAATCCTATCTCTCTGAACATAAGAGCGAAAATGGGAAGAGGATGCTGACTGCATTTTGGCATCTCAGGATCTGTTGGTATTACCGCAAAGAGCAGGTGGGGGCCGATAAGCTCTCACCGGGTGCCTCATTAGAGGCTAACACAGTGACTATTATTGGATCAGATCACATCAGGTGGAGAGGAGCTGAGCCTATGCTGACACCTGAGGCAGCCTACTCTGCTCTGACCTTGGCAATCATCTGTCAAGGTCAGCCTTAATTCCTCCATCTGGTTAGGGGACTTCTTGGGGTAGAAAAGGCACCGAGCATTTACACTGAGGTGCAGCCTCCTTCCTAACCAAGCCAGGTGCTGAGGGTATGTGGCCAGGGGGGAAAAAAAACGGGGGTGGACTTCTGCAAGTGCTTTTAATAGGTCAAAAATACACTACACCTCACTATTGTCAGCCTCAGCATGGGAGGCAGTAATGAAACGCCCTCCTTTAGGGCACTTTCACCCTTTCCAATAGGAATGCTCCACACAGTCTCCAGCCAGCAGCCTCCGGGGGGGGGGGCGGTTTTCACGTTGTTTTCCTCGCCCCTATCTATCAACAAACAAGGAGTTCAGACATGACACCTTAATGCTTTCAGCTGCGGATGCTCCTGCTCGCGTGAAAGCGAAGGTGGGGGCAGAGCGCACCGAGCAGCTGCTCAAGGAATTCAGTCTCTGGGGGGGTCCCCCCCTTCCTTTGCCTGAAATAAATCCCGCCCGTACCAAACCCGAAACTACATATTTATCTGCATGTCATGTTTCTAATGTGATGGGAAACCAAGACGGATCTTTGTGGTGGGGAGAAGCTGACTTTCACCTTTCAGGATCACTCTCTTAAATAAAAAAGAATTGACCAGCTCTGGGCGTAAGCATTTATCTTGAGGTTGCGGTCATTATCTTTATTATAGAGCCTCGGCAATATATAAATCCAGTAGTTACTACCCCACAATAAAACTGTAGTGCAGGGGACACCTTACTATTACTTTCTTAATAATCTGCCATCCCTTTGCCTTTAAATCATTCCAGCCCTGTCTTCCCACTTGTCCGCAAGGATCTATCTTCACCCGTGGAGATACAGACCGCTCTGTTCAGTTCTAGCCTGGGTGATCACAGTAAGTTTTCCTGTTTAGACTTTCCGATTGCCCTCCCGTCGCTGCCCGGAGCTGCCTCTCAACCCCGACTGGTATTTTTCATGTCCTAAAGCTGTTGTCGTCCCACGTGAGCCAGTCTCTGGCTGTGTGTGTAGGCAGGAGGAAGGGGGATTTCGAACCCCAGTCGTTTTACCTCCAGGTGACAAGCTGCACTGGTTGGAAACTCTTGTCCAAGGGCCACCGTGGCTTGGAGTGATACATCGCTTACGTGCCGGTGTCAGAGACATACAGATCTCCAGCCACTCTGCACGTACTGTATGATACCAGCTCCATTTAGTGGAAGGAAGAAGCCTGGGCAATCAAATCCCACCAACAGTGAGATCCCTGATTGCACTCTTAGCTGTTTCCTATCCAGCCTGCGAGGGAGCCTCCCTCTTGCACCGCAAGGCGCGGGTGAGGATCCCAGCCGGTGGAGACAATGCTGAGGCTATGTATGAATGGGCAGGAGCAAACGCCTGTCATGACGCGGGATCAGTCCCTGGGGAAGCAGCCCAGCGCCGGCATCTTCCCGAGGGATGCGAGTCTCTGATGAGCTCGCTTTGGCATGCCACCCGGATGCCAGCCTCTCCCTTTCTGGGGGGCTTCCCTCCACAGCCTACAAAGTCTGTCCAGGTTACCTCCTCTCCTCCTGATGCTCATCTCCCTCCTCCTGTCAGCACTTATGTGTGGGATCCCCCCTCCCCGACAGCCCCTCTTTGCGGCGGGACCCTTAAGGGCTGGATTGCCAGGTCCCAGCCTCCCAGCGATGGGGAATTGTTCCAACCCGCACCCATCCAGCCCAGGGACAGCTGGGAAGCACGGTGCATCCTACTCCACCCGCCCTCAGCTAGTCCCAGCAAACCCACCACCTACCACCCACACACCAGCAACAAAAGGGTCCTGACCAAAGGACGCCGCCCTCCTCTGAGGGGGGGGGGGGGGGACAGACAAAGGGGCAGCAGACAGGTTAGCCCAGGAAAGAAAAGAAACAGGCGAGAGGCTGCCTCTCTTCCTTTTGTCTTTCCTGCGGGCCTGTCAACAAATTGTCCTAATAACCATCCCAGCCAGGCTTGTGTGAGCTACCAACTCCAGATCCCAGGCTAAACGCTAAAACCCTGCCAGGAAAACCTCGCGCTGCCTATTTTAGTTTATTTTTTTAACAAACAAGAACAGTCCATCTGCCCTCATATTTATTTACAGTCACGATGCTGCGCCTGGTTGTTTTTTAAATTGTATTTTACCGGGATGATTCCTTCTCGCTTTTAAAACAAGCGGGGTGGAAAAGTACTCACATTTGGGACCAGGGAGGGGGGCAAAACACATTTTTATTTATACCTTTGACATTTAAAATAGCATAATTAATTTGTCCTGCTTACATTAACATTGCTGAGGAAGGTTCAGAAATCTAACCAGCAAAAAGGGGGCGGGGGGAAGAGATATAAGGTCGCCTGCAAAGCTTGGTATTTTTTTTCTTTGAGATCTGTAATCAATCACTCGACTAGGAAGCAGCAAAATAGTAAAGATTCGATAGATTAAAATGCAAATGAAAGGTAGAAAAAGAAACATTAACATGGCAATCAAAGATTTAATAATCGTAAATCACGGTGGGTTGTTGTTGTTTTTGCCTCCTTTTTTGCAGCTTCAGTTTATGTGCGTGTGTTTTAATGTTTTAATCATATTCGTACTATAAATAAATAATTTCTGAAACGAGACTAATTTTTCCCTATTTTAACCGTGGTCTAAAGCACTATTTTTTAAAAAAGTTTGTAGCTCCAGCTTGCAAACTATAATAAAAGAAAGAAAAAGAAAAAAAGCGAAGTTTGATACGTTCACATGGGGATTTGAAGAGGGTATATTAACCCTACTACCTAGCAGTTGCGGTTTCTTTTACTTTAAAAGTGAAATAACATGTGAATGTTTATGAGAAAGGAAACAACTGGCCTTTATTTACATATATAATTCTAGCACTGAGTCGCACTGCTGCAAAAAAAAAAAAAAAAAAATCAGTTCGCGAAATTAAAAATATAGTGAACAAAAAAGAAATTTGACGTATACAATCAATATATTAGTTCCAGACGAGTTTCTTAGAAGATTGTGTAATTTCCAAAATCAAGGAACAACGCTCATTCAAAGGTGTAGCAAATGAACAAAAGTAAATGCATGGCAAATCCAGTTAAACGATCTGTCCTTATCGGTATAGAATATTTCTGTTTCCTTATATCAGTGTGATCTCATTGAAATAGTTATTTGAAATTTTCTGTTTTGTTTCTTAACTTATATGGACTCTAATACAGTATTCCATAGATGGGTTTGGTTAAGGATAGATATGATTATTCTCCAAGAATGTAGCTACAAATAATTCTTTTAACTTTAGAGTGCAACGCATGGACTTAATTTTGTATTACGGGGCGGGGTGTGGGGGGTGTTAATCTTTACTTCGTTGGTAATCTTTTTGGGGTGGTGTGATACCAAAGGGTTGGAGGGGATCCTTCTCTGGTCACATTTTATTTTGAAGTGTTACTCTTTCTCTTTATGTACGAGATGATCGACATTAGCTTAACATTCTCTACTTCCCCCAAATTAAAATAAAAAGCTAATTTAATGCAGATAGATTTTAGACCCTCAACCTCTTACTTAAACGTGGCACACTAAGTTGGATCTGTCTCCTACCCCGCCTCTGGCTAAACAAATCAAGTTTTCACTGTTTAGATATCCCTATCACAGTCCAATAAAGCATTTAGTTTAAAATTACGCTGGGAGCTTTTCCCTCCCTCTTTGTATCCCCCACTTATTTAGGTCTCTGCAACACGCTGACTTAAGTTCCCTAAGCTTACACAAACTCGCCACAATGTTAGCGTGTCATCCCTCTTCGCTACTTAAATACTCTCTTGAATCGACAAATGAACTTCACTTGGGGTCGGCGGAGCTGCTGGCTTATTTCAAATGCAAAACGTGCCATTGGTTTGTTCTGGGAGGGGGTGATTTGTTTTATTTGGGGTTGCGTGGGCTACTTTATTTTATTTTATTTTATGTTGCATTCCTCTGCTTACCAACCCGTGCACCCGTCACCTACCTAAAACGAAGCACTCTAACAACAAGACGATGATGCTGATCACTCCAATTTTTCAGCTCGTATTAATGAAACTGGAGTGCCGGAGAGAAAAGTGGGGGTTAACGCTGGTTGTTTTAAAGTAGTGACGCTGGTGAAAGCGCCCACAGATATGTTCTTGGTCGAGTTCTCCATACGGTCCCATGCCTTCGATGGAATGGAGAGAGCTGTTGGTCCCACTTTGAAGGGAAAGATGGGGGAAATTCCCCGATACTTATTCAGAATTTACATCTGATCCCCGCGCGGGGAAAAAACCCTCCCCAATCAGTGGCTACAGCTCATTTCGTTGAGATGCGAGACAGGTACTTGGTCTAGCATTTCTGCAAAAGGTTACACAAACCGCGGTCTTTTAGACAAGCGTTGGGCTGCCCTACAGGGTCAGCACCAGCTCAGAGATTATATATATATATATATATTTGCATGCAGTCCTAAAGCTAATGAGTACTTGTATTAAAACGGGACAACCCGGACTTTGGCAGCCTCTGACCCCAGAATGCATGGCTCGGTTTCAATGATCACCCCCACCCCTTATGAGATAATGCAATTACAAACATCAATAAGGAGCTGCAAGGGGAATCATTATGCGGTGACAGTGATAAATGATGGTGCCGAAATAGCAGGCTTTTTTTCTCTCCTAACAATCCAGGAGCCCAGGGGCTTTGGGGGCTGAACACAGTCACCAAGGAAACAGCTGACATCCAAAATGGCACCAAAGGGGGAAAAATGAAGTCTTTCTTTCGCCTTTCACTCGTCCCCCCTTTTTCCAAAGAGTTTAGTTTCGGCTTTAGAAGCAGCTGCCACACAGACATTTAAGTTATTCCACACAGTAAAGACCAGGAAGATTTTTCTCTGTCCGCTACATCAAATAGAAAGCTGGCTGCCCAGAGTTTATTAACTACTTTCATGCAAGAATCTCGGGAAGCCAAGCAAAAGCAGATCTCACATTTATGAGTAGGAATATGCTGTCTCTCAGTCCCAAAGCTTCACTCTGCCACCTTCCCCCGCCTTAAGTGGCGTTTGCCTACAGTCTAAGGACTTTGTTAGCTTGTTTTGTGTCCCTAACAGAGCTTTCTAATGAGCCCAATAAGCGTGGTCCTATGAGGGCTTCAACTAGCCAAAACCAAGGGAAACAAATAGGTATTTTTCTCAGGCAACATAACAAGGTCATGAAGCCAGGTAAATACACAGCATTTTTCCAGGCGAGTTCAGGAAGGCAGCGGGTAGATGGAACATATGGTGATAGATGGCCCAGCCCTGGTGGATTTAAAGGCAAGATGGTGCCTTGTGAAGAATAAAAACACGGACACTGGCTCCTAAATGTGCCACTTCTTTTCCCTGCGTCCCCGTGGCTGGCTGCTGTCCCAAGCATGTCAGTATGGGGCTGGGAAAGAGCAGCGAACCCCTTTGCCTTGGGATGGTGGGAACAGGAGCTCGCCCCGCTCAGCTCCCTTCGGGGGCTTTTGGGAGTGAATGCAAAGGTTCCCTCTGGGTTTCACTCCGCTGGACGGGCTCCAGCCACACACACACACCCCTTGCAGGGGCTTCCTTCCCACACAAAGCGGCTGCCCACACTCCAGGAAACAGGAATAAAGGTAAGAAGATGCCCCCCCCCTTCATCCTGAAGATCCCAACATCCTTTTGACATTAGGGAAGGATCACTTGGCCCACCACTGAAATGTAAAATAAAAGGCGTTTCGCTCCTCGGTGGCTGTAACTGCCTTTATTTGCTCTCCTCCCGACACACGCTGTTCTCTGTACAACTGCCCGCAGAGAATCAGATCATAGCAAGACCCTTTCCCCCGGTCCCCCTTTAGGGGAGGGCTGTGTCTGCCGGGGTTGGAGGTGGGGGAAGAGGGGAATTAAGGCGATCGATATTAGACTGACTTTAAAAGTAAAGTCTATTTTCCTCCAGGGCTCTCACTTCTCTCGAGGGGCGAAGCGAAGTCAGTGCAGAGAGAGAGTGTGTGTGTGTGTGTGTGTGTGACAACGTCATAGCTCAAACCACCTTCTTACTCCTCTGCTGTTTCCCTCGCAAACTAACGCACCCCTCCCAGGGCTAGAGCGATAATATAATATATTTCATTTCAGTCCCAAGCGTCCTTTCTGAGCAAACAGCAAAAGGCCCAATCCCCTCCTGCAAAAATACTTGTTGGCATCTCCTCTGCAACTCTCACCCCCCAAAGCCCAGACACCCCCCCACCCTCCCAACGAGGTTACATGTGTTTACATAAATGTACTTCTCTGCAGGCACAAATTATTGCTCCTTAAATAGTTATGATCCGGACAAGGCGTCCCTAGGTAAATAAAGCCCCACTGAAAGGCATCGCTCCATGCGGAAGGCCCAGCCCCCCACCTCAGCTAAAAAGCTGGCTGGAGAGTTTTGCTCCTGGGCTCTTGTAACTAGCTGGCTCTATTTGTGTTGTCTCTCCTCCTTCCCCCGCCCCACCGGACGGGGCTGTCGGGATGGGGCCTGGGACGCGTAGGAAGGGGGAAGAGACGCTGCCCAGTTCTCGCCGGCGGCCAGCTGTGATCGCTGCGTCCAGAGCGTCCTTGGGTGACAGGACCGCCCCGGAGGGGGACCCGCGCGGCGGCTGGCACCTAGCGGCGGGCCGAGAGGCCGCCCCCCGGGCCAGGCATGCCCAGACAGGAGGAGGAGGCTGCCCCCCAGCCCTGCAGCGGCAGCAGCCCCCCTCGGCCCGCTGAGAACAGCCCCAGCAGCAAACTCCTCCGCACAACCTGGGCTCCCCCCCCCCACGCACGTGCGCCGCTGCTCAGGGGAGAGGGGCTGACGGTGCTGGGGGATGCGGACGCGGAGCATCACAGCGCCGCTTACTGAAGCCGCGGGGGCCCCGCTTGGGCTAAAAAAAAGTCAAATGAAGCACATGGCCTTAGAGTTCATGGCCGCGGCTTCTCCCCCCCGCCAGGTAGGCTGAACTCACTGATTTAAGGCGATCCCCAGCCTCTCTCCCAAATCACTTTGCAAGGAACAAATGGTGGGTTTTGTTTGTTTGTTTTGGTTTGGGTTTTTTTTGCTCTCTTGCTTCTGATGCCGCTTAGCTGAGCGGAGCACACGGCCCCGTCCCCAGTGCGAGCCCAGGAGGGGAGAGAGACGGGCCCGGCTGGCACCGGCTCCAGGGGATCCGCTGCAGTGGGGTGCGACCGCCCCTCTCCCCCCCCCAAACCCCGACACACGCGCTGGGGAGGGGGTCTCCCCTTCTTGGCAAAGGGAGACAAAACCTGCCTGGTTGCAGCGGGGGATGCCCCCGAGTGGGTCTCAGACCCTCCCTACACTTCCACGCGTCTCTAATCCGCTAAGCGATTCCCATTTGAAATTGTGAGTCACTCATTGTATGGCGAATTCTTTCCACATCCACGGTTGAAGCAGGGAGTCCGTCTCTGGCGGCAGGAGAAGCGGAGGGACCGGGGGAACCGAGTCATTTTCCCAAACCCCCAAAAGATGGCAGTCGAAGCTGCCATTCCTGCTCCTCGGGCTCTGCAGAGACAGCGAGGGCGCGGGAGGAGGAGGACACCGCTGGGCTGTTCTCACTCAGCCGGCCGGAGAGTTGCGTGGTTTTGTTTTTAAAACGCACCAGCGCGTCCCCCTCTTGCTGTCCCCGGGATCGCTGCAAATCTCCCGCTCGAGGTGCGGAGAACACACACACAGGTCTGTGGCTAGGCGCGCACCGACACTCACAGCTACGGTCCCGATCACTTGGTGGTTCCAACCTAAACACAACCCAGCTTGCCTGCTTGCTGGAAAGTACAGCGTTGGCCTGTCCACGCAGGGCGGGGCGGGGGGGGGGGGGGAGAAAAAAGGACTGGGGGGGGGGGGAGATAAAGCCTCCCCAGATATTTGTTTCCCCCTCTGTTAGGGCAGATCGCGGCGGATGAATTGCAGACTGGTTGCCAAAACTTTCTCTCCCCCCCTTTTCTCTCCCCCCCCCCTTGCAGCCTTTGCTTTGAATGTGGGGTAGCTAGGAAACAGCAAGAAGCCTGCGAAGACGGAATTCCCAACGTGTAAAACGGAGCCATTGAGAGAGTGCAATAAGGCGTGAGGGGGAACTAATCTCCCCATTTACATGTTTGTGGCAATTTTATCTAAATGAATTTTAATGCTAAACGAGGGATAATTCCCTATTTGTAACCCGTTTACTTCTCTTTCCTGTGCCCCCAAAGCCGCCTAAGATCATGCTATGAACAATAACAATAAAAATACTGTCAAGCATATTCTTCATTTGGAATGTGTTATAATTACAGCTGATTAAATGTCTCGGGATAGAAGAGCGTTTTTAATGTGAAATGTACCAACCTCCCCCCCCAAAAAAAGTCATATTAAGGAAGGAGCCTTTTGTGAGTCTTCTCCCCACCCCGAAGAAAGGCACAAACGCGTGTGCTCTTTGTTTGCTGCAGGGCGGTTTGTTTTTGTCTTTTAGGAAACATTAAAAAAAAAGAGAGAGAGAACAGAAAAGCAGCAGCAAACCCCGCTCCGAGCATTCCCATTTTGGCACAGAACTGGCCTTATTATAAACTCACAAGGCAGGATCAGAAATGTGCAATCTCCTCGGTATAGTGGCCCTTTAAAAAGCTGGCGGGGGGTGGGGGGGGGAGATATCCACTGATTGATTTTCCTAATTCACTAGAATCCAGGAACCAGCCTGACTCTCGGCTGCCCTAATACTCCCCAGCTAACCCCCTTCTTAACCACCCCCATGCACACTATTCATCCAATGGGTCTGATTCTCCACTCCTTGGCCCCGGTGTAGATCGGAAAAAGTCAAGGGAGTTACACAAGCGTAAAACCCCTCCGGAGTAAGTGGAGAATCAGCCCCATGGAGTCTTGGGCTGGGACCTGACTGTAAGCGGTGGGGGAGAAATGGATGGTTAGTAGTAGTTTTAAAACACATTTATTATTTAATGGAAAAAGTAAACAAATGGCCATTAACTGCTAGTAACCACCTATCAGGAGGGAATTATTCCCATCCAGAGGACTATTTGCAGACTGAACGCTGCTCTCCCTTCTAGATTTGGGGTTTTAAAAAAATCCTGCTGGGGGGAAGTGGGGGTGGGGTGGGGTTTACGGCTAAAGGCTTATTTTAATGTCATAAAAGGGAGGTGTATTTAGAAGGGAGACTTCTGAAGCACACTCCAATAAACAAAAGGTGAGAGGGCACAGGACTGCTCCAGCAGGTAAGCCAGTCAATCAAATATCACCTAGTAAACCCACCAAACAACTGGTTCCTCTTTTCAAATGGAAAATAGAATTGTTCAGGGCGGGTTTATGGGGTGACATCTACTTGAATGGCAGACTTCAGAGCTTTAGCCAGTCAGATGCTACCTTTTGTTTACCAAGCAATCACAGCTAGAGGTTTGGTTTTTTTTATGAATTTGTCTTAATTAAAATATTTGTATATTTTCCTTACCCTTAGGAAACACTTTTTATAACTGCGATTATATTTAAAGAAAATTATAAGGTACTGCAGCCTAAACATGTTATTTTGTACTATTTAACTAGCTGGCTGCAGTGTAGAAAGTACAGCTGTACTGGAAAATTGGTTAATGATCAGTCTTCAGCCAATCAGAGCAAAAGACTTATTTATGAGCATTAGATTTTAAAAGTCTATCATCCTTAGTTTGAGTAGTTCATTTACTTACAAATATGCACTTATCTCAGGCAAGGTTTTAATTTTTTTTTCTAAACACACTCAGTTCAAGAAAGTTTAATCTGTCAATGATTCAAGTAATGTAAATAAGGTATTAGAGATGTAATTCAGGGGGAGATAATATTTAAAATGTTCATCCACTATTCTGCAGTTAATGCTCTTGGATGTTAAATTTGCTAATAGGCAACAGTTATTCTGACAATTTGCAGTGTAAGCTTTAAGAGAGTTTCTTTATATAGAGTGTAGCATTACTTTTAAATAACGTACTACGAGTTTGATATTTAAATAGCAATTATAGGTAAATCTTTTTAAAGTTTAATCTTGCAGATGCTGGGTTCACATATTACTAGAGAATCACTACAAATTTGGGGGGCAGCAAACAAATTTTTCAAGCAGTGGAGTCAGCATGACAAAAAATAATTTGTTTTTATTTTAGATTCAGATTTCATTACTGCACTCAAACTACTACAACTGGGCTTTGAGTTATTATACAATCCAAACTGTTTCAATCAGAAACTCTAAGACTCAGTGTGCATTGATTATTATTAATAATAATTAGCTCCTTGGTTTCTTGATAGAAAAAGGCTATCAACAAGCATTTGTTTAACCACAACAAAAAGTATAATTAGCTTATCCCACTTAGTAAATCTGTATGCATGCCAACTCATACCAAACTGCTACTTTTACAAAAAATTGCAATAATACAGTTCATTTTTCCAGTCCTTTTTGCACAAAATTTATTTACAATGTATACATAAACGCTCCATGATGGGACTATGGAAAAATGCACACGACTGATGCTTTGCCCAGAAATAAAGTCAACATATTAAAAATAAATCTTCAGTTCCATGTTTTGAGCTGCATAAAACAGGAAGTGATGTATAAGTGTGGCTGAATGGGGACAATGATGCTCTGATGTGACAATTAGGCTTCAAATACACTGCCTTTTGGTTTCCATGCTTCCTCCTACCAGTCTCCTTAAGACACTGCCTGCAACAGCTGATTAATCATTGTTGATGACTGCAGTTTTTCCCATCCTTCCCGATTTACATCTGTTCAGACCAATTCAAATATGGTGAGTAAATGAATTAGACATGCAAATTCACGCCCCAGGCTAGAGAGAGGGAGAGAGAGAGAAAGAGAGAGAGAGAGAGAGTGTGTGTGTGTGCATGGCTGAAATCCTAGGATAGAAGAAAGATTCTTCTGCCTGACATAGTTATTTTAATGCTCTAAAAATCCTGCAAATAAGCCCTTTCTGTCATTTGCAGGATAACTGTAAGGCTTTTTAACATAAGGAGGCTTCTGGAGGAAGTGAAGAGCTATGGAAACAACACACATAGTGTGGAAAAATTTCACATTTTTTTAAAAAAATCTATAAGAAACAACGTAATATGGA